>NC_028643.1:73772638-73879228 GCF_001406875.1 Solanum pennellii | reverse complement strand
AGCTATTGCTTCTAGCTTGGACTGGATCTTCCTCTTCATGTCTTGATGCCTTGAGATTCCGGCATGGACTAGCTTTTTACTTATTTTAGCTTCTTAGATACTCTTAGATTAGTAATTTGAGGATAGATGTTCTTGTGGTGATGACTTCCAGGTTTTGGGAATAAATAGTATTGAGTTTTTATAAGTTATTTAATCGATTTTCATTAATGAGTTTTAAGTCTTCCGCATTATATTTTGTTATTTATGGTTGAAATGTTGGGGATTGGATTGGTTGGTTCGCTCACATAGTAGGATAAGTGTGGGTGCCAGTCGCGGCCCGTTTTGGGTCGTGACACGGATACATTAATGGCTAAAAAATCAAAGTGCTGATACATTTAAAAGAGGATCAAATACATGCGCTGATACATTAAAAAGAGGGTCAGATACATTAATGTAGGGTGTGTATATATTAATGGCCAAAAAATCAAAGAGGGTTGAATGTGTTGATACATTAAAAAGAGGATCGGATACATTAATGGAGGGTCGGATACATTAATGACATTTTTGACTTAAGAGAAAAATGAGGAATTTTGGAAATTTGTAAATCTTACAGGGGATAATGATAATAAGTAAAATATAAAAGGTGGAATTTCTGTAATTATTCCTTATTTTAGATACTCCATAATTAAATATACTTAATTTATTAACTATACTTTTAAAATATTACATAGTTTACCACTAATTAAGAATTTTCACCATATATTGAAGAAGATCCATGTATATTTGCTGTTAGATATACTAAAATAGGAAGAGCGGTGAGCGAAATGGAGAGAGAAGTAAGCGAAATTTATTATGTATCTCAGATACATGAGTTGATGTGACCTTCGTTGGTTACTTGCTATACAATTAAATATTTTGAAAAAATTATGCGTATAAGCAAACATATATTTGCTAATTAGTTAATATAGCTGTTCTGTGCTTTGATTACAATTCAACAGCTACTTTTAGCTATAATTACGCCACTCAGCTTTTTAGATTTGTAAAATTTGCATGTTTGTATAATTCGTAAATTGTATAATATAATTTGTAAGCTTTTGTATAATTCAGAATTTATATAATATAATTTGTATAACTGTACACATTTCTAATGTTAGTAATTGTATAAATTCGAGATAGTTATCTCGAATTTATATAAAAATAACTAAATTATACAAATATACCCGCAAATTATACAAATTGCGAATTATACTAACAGAGCAGCTTAAACTGTAGTTACATATCATAAATATACAAACTGTAATTATAGAGCTTGATTAAATTTATTGTAGTAGCTATTTGCAAAAAGTTACCTTATTTTTAAACTCACTCAAATTTCAATTTCATTGGTTATATGTAGTTATCTTTAATTACATTTAAATTTCAATTTCATTGTTTATAAGTAGTTATCTTTAATTACATTTGGAATTAATTCACTCTTGGGAAAGGTGAATTAACAAAACTGTTTTCCCCTAATTAGTACTATTGGAGTAAATAGTAATTAGTTAATGTGTCAAAATGAGGTTGAGTCGTTTATGTAATTGACTTTAGATTTTTTTAAAACCAAAATTTCCATGAGTATAATCCAGGAAATGTGTAAAAGAAAATGAATTTGTTTTTCCCTAAATAAATAAGTGATTTAACTCTTAAGCAATTACCTTATCAATGTTTGATATCGTAATAATGTATATCTTGTAGCGTAAAATGGAGGAAACAAATATTTATGAGTATCTAGGAAAAATAATTAGCTAACACCGTAGTTGTGTAACTTTACAAGCGAAATCTGAAAGGTGAGATGTAGACTTTTTATGAAAGAAATAACTATTTAATATTATTGTTCACTTGTAAACTTTTATAAAATTATATGTATTTGAAAGCTTATAATAACATGTAATCACAAATTAAAGAAATTCTAAACTTTTTTTATAAATTGTGGAACTTTTATCTTTGTTAGGAAAAAAAAATAACAACTAACTAACATTAAGTTATATGTCTAAATGATATTTTAACTTTAAATCAACATAATTTTGAATCAGGCTTTTCTATTAAATGTTAAACAACTCACATTTTCTTAATACCACCAGCAATATATTGGCAAAGGGATAACA
Organism: Solanum pennellii; assembly: GCF_001406875.1. Classification (NCBI taxonomy): domain Eukaryota; kingdom Viridiplantae; phylum Streptophyta; class Magnoliopsida; order Solanales; family Solanaceae; genus Solanum; species Solanum pennellii. Next base: position 73,877,105 of record NC_028643.1, on the reverse strand, counting down.
TGTGCCACCCTTGATTTAAATGAGATGAAATGAATTAAATATGCTTTTATATATACTAGTTTCTGACAACGTGCGTTGCACGTTAATTTTACCAATTATATTTCATGTATCAACAAGAATAAATAAAAAGGGATTGCGCATTTGACATCAAACAAAAAGTATGTGAAATTAATTAATATAATAATCTCCTTTAACTTTGTATAAGTCCTTTTTATGATCTAAATATCAGTGATAACCTTTTATAGTCATAAATGGATATTAAAAATACATACACACTTATTGATAAGATTGCCTATATTATTTTAATGAGAAACGATAGAGTGAAATATTTATATTTTTTAAGGTTCTAAAATTAAAAGACAGTACTATCAAAATTATACAAAATTAAAAACAATTACATTTAAAATATAAAACGGACAGATATATAATTTAAACACTGAACTTTATACATACATCTATTTCAAAAGCTCATAATAATAGCTAAAAGATTACAACACCACAATGAGTTTATTGGAAACGCAAAAGAAATTAGAAACAATAATAATCTTCGTGATGGAGAATATATATCGAAAGAGATATGAGGACTTAGGCATGTCTAAAAAGAAGTCAAGTTCTCCACCCCACTTCATGTATTCTATTTTTTCATGTCTTTTTTGCCTATCATAGATGGAATAGTTTTTTGATTATCATTTGAATGACAATTTCTTTCATTTTTCAATGGTTATGACCTAGTTCTTAAATAGTAGTAAAAATGTCTGTTTAAATTCTATATTTTTCAGTTCTAAATAATAGTCTTTAATATATAGACAGATAAAAAGATGAAAAATACAAGTCATAGTTAGACTTAATAAGAGAATTAACATTACCACTAATAATTATTACTTTGAACTTGGAATCTAGTCTAGTTTGAATGAATAATTAAAAAGATGAAAAACACAAATCATTGTAATTAGTAATAAATGAGGCAATTGCAAGTCATCTCAATAATTTATTACTAATTCATTCATATATAATAACACACTTTTAATATCTTAGTACTAATAAATCAAATAAATAAAATCAGTGGCATTAATTGGATAAATGGAGGGTCACTTTTTCATATGCCACTAATTATTCTAGGATATACATGTACAATTAAAATATATCTTTTCACATTCCAAACATTTAATTATTTGCTTATATTTTAATTAAGAATTAATTTAAGAAAATGCAAAAGTCATCTACATTTTTATTAAAATGATAAAATTTAACATTTAAACTAATTCATTAAATGCTTTTATAACATTTTAATTTATAGTAAGGGTAAAATTGTAATTCAACTTTTAACTTTTTTTGTTCCCTCTTATAATAATATATGATTAGAAGAGGCTTGTTTCAACATGCCTTCTTCATTGCTGTTAAGGATATTTTTGTCTATTCAGTTCTCAATTATGTGTACGTGTCATCAATTTTTTCTTCTCAGTTCCCTACGTGTCTTCATCCTATGTTATCAAAATGTACTACACATTTACTCTACTCTTTGTGTATCTTCTTCATTTATGCTCCACTGTCTGTGCACATCAAAGTTCACTTCTTTCTCTTCAGCATTCTTCAGGTATGGTTCTTTCATGTTTCAATTTAATATTCGTTTTGGTGCCATCTTTCTTTTCATCAAAGTCGAAGTCCCAAATTTGATATGGGTGTGTGAATGTTTGCTTATTTTTTCCATTTTGGTTTGTCATTAATGTTGGATTATCCTTGTGTTTTGGAAGTTTGAATATTTAATAGTTTTATCTTCAATTTTGGTTGGGTGATTTTGCTTCCCCTGTTCTGTTTTAGATTGTCGGAAAACTATTCAGATTCAAATTTTTGTTGTATTTTTTCACATGCAGTAATTAAATTGATCTTTTTTAGTCGAATTTAACTTTATGGGTTTCTTTATTTTACCTGGGGTTTCTTTATCAGAATTCTTTTGATCTTCCTCCATTCATAGGCTCTTGTCGATTTAGCTTGGAGTTTAAGAATTTTCAATTACTTGTACTCGAATTGACCTACTGGTCTATCGGTAGATTCAGGATAAGTCTTCTAACCTTTAAAATTTATATTATCGCCAATGTTTGAGTAAATGGTGATGTTGTTTATACGCAAATATTGAACAAAGAGATGACATCATCCATTGCTCCACAAGTAGCATATAATGAAGAATCACATTTAACAAAACAGATAAAAGATATATGAAGAGCAGAAACAACGTTCCATACAAAATCTGGACATGTTAACAGGCGCACCTGCATCTCTATATGGTTCTTCAACCGCCATAATCAATGTCTTTTTTCTCATACCATCACTAGACAAGTACTTGTTGACTTGTATAGGAATCTTTAACAATTAAACAACATAAAGATTATTATGTTAGCAATCATTTGGTGCAAGGGCACAATAAAGTTGAATTAAAGCGAGGAAGTAGGATTATAACTATGGGGACTACTCAGGAAAAATGGATAGATATGGGAGAATATATTTAGTTGCATCGTTAAATGTAAGTACTTAGTGAGAACTGTAAAATTATAATTAACAAAATGAAAAATGAAACTACAGACACAATATGATCATATGAAAGTGAATGGTTTTGGAATAAGAGCAGAGCTAGGAGAAGTAGGCGCAGACACGGAAGTGGTTACAGTTGATTGAGAAGTTGGATTGAGTATGATCTCTGCTACAACAAATATAAGGGAGAACTCTTGAGTAATTATAATCCTCTCATCTTTCATCATGTACCAAGGCATAATACAAGCCTCTGAAAGTCACTGGTTTGTGGAGAGATTATGGTGGGATCATAACCTCATTGTGAATATATCATTGTTGAAAGGATCTTAAATTACATACTACTTGTATCACTTCTCTGTCTTCATTGAGTTTTGTAGATAATGATGTGATAATACTCTTGTTGAGTAGAAGTGTAAGATCAAGAACAATGATCCATTGTTAAACTAATTTTCTGTCATTCTGAGATTAACAAATTGGCTTTTAGTGAACTACTTGTTATTATTTTTAATGTTTCAAGTTGCATAGACGGTCATTCTGTATCCTAAAGCTCTATATCCTATTTATTTTACTTGATATATGATATTGTGAAATGCAAATATATATGTTAATGACAAATGAGAGCTCAATGAAATGGGAGAGCTTCCAATCATTTATGTTTCTTTTGATGCACCGATATAATGCCAACTTGTATAGGAAATACAGTGGATTTATTCTTAAATAGTTGTTGTTCTCTTAGAATATTTGTTTTGAACTGAATTTCACTTGCTTTGGTGAGATATCCTATTATTTCTAAGTCAGCTTCCAAGAACATGGTGCGGGGGTGACTATGATTGTAGAAAGGGTTCATTTTCGTTGCATGTTGCTAATATTTTTCTATAGTTATGTCAATAAGACTCAAGGACTTGTCCACTTCAATATAAATAATCCTCTTCCACAAATTATATCTGATATTTACTCTGTAATTTGAACACAAGGTATAAAGGATACGAAAAAAAGTCTTGAGTTTAATTTGTCAAAGTAGTTGGTTCATAACCATCATGGACACAAGCTAAAACATCCTTATAGTCTTTTGAGATTGTAAAAGAATCATACACTTTACCATCTTTGCTCTTCTTGTACTCAAACACAAGGGAAGATTGATTAAATGTTGTGAGTTTCACAAATCCCCAGTCATAATCTTTGAACACACTCCATCTAGTGTTAAGAGTGGTGAATATATAAATAGTTAAATACATGTATATTTTCTGTTTAGAGTTTTGGACTCACCAATGCGTGAAAGTGTAATGGAGTCTACTTTCCCTTCAGAAGCTTTATAGTATCCATGTTTTCCTTATTTAGTTATTAAGAAGCAAAAAGTTTCGTCTCTTTCTTTCTTTTAGTATTAGGACGTCAATCGATAGATCCTGAACTGCACTATGCAACATTGATTTAGTATTTCAAGGCTTCTCTCCCTTGCTACTTTCCTTAGAAATATATGCTTGAAATAATATAATATCGAACACGTAACATCAATTACCAAATGCTAGAGAAAACTACTCAGAAACTTCTGCCGAAGTGAGAGTCCACGTTATACTGAAAGCAAATGTTATCGTCGAATCTAATAAAACCACTTCAGCTTTATTTGTATTTGTTCATTAAGAAATTGGACGAAATTAAACTTCTCATATAATCTGGATCTAAGGAAAAATTTGATTTACTTTCATGAGATCTCTTGTGTAACAATCAAGGTCCTTAATGGTATAAGAAAGGGCATTAATCATTAGTTATTACAAAAATTATATAGAGCCTTTGTTTTCTTGGAACAATATGATTTTTCCACCTTGTTTGATAATGTACATTTAAGTTACTTTATGTGCAGATGTCAATGAAATCTCATTAGGAAACTGTACTAAGAACAATCAGGTACCCAAAAAACTTACCAAGCCAAGATATATTGCAGCATTCTGGATTTTATCAATAACTAATTAACGGGGGATTTTTTGACTATTAAATAAAAATGAGTATAAAATGTCATTTCTATTCGTGTTTTATTGTTAAATGACTCTCTAAAGCTGAACATTTTAGATAATCTTAATGTCACGACCCCGAAACGAGCCGCGAGTGGCACCCACACTTATCCTACTATGTGAGCGAACCAACAAATATAAACCCCAACATAATGCGGAAGACTCAAAATCTTATTAATAAAATCAATAAATAAACATTCTAAAATTTATCAACTATTATCCCCAAAATCTGGAAGTCATCACATCAAGAACATCTATCCTCAAATTACTAAGTCTAAGAATATTTAAGAACTAAAATAAAGAATAAAATGATAGTCCATGTCCGAGCTTCAAGGACATCAAGACGTGAATGAGAGAATCCAGTCCGAGCTAGGAACAATAGCTCACCCTGAAATCTGACGTGCTGAAGACTGGCTAGAGTTGCGGACGAGATGAAGTCACTGGTGCACTTGCTGCACTCCACGAAACAACAAGAAGAACATAAAAGTNTACTGAGTAGGTATCATCGGCCAACTCAAAATAGAAAGCAATATATATCAAGTAATAATATAAAATCAACTACAACACTCAACAGGTGACAACAACAAGTACAAGCCCTTTGACAACAACACCAAGCACATCTATGAGGGCTCAAGCCTCCACACTATACTCATTTGGAAATTAGGTTCTTTAAATTGAGTATATTACCATAATTCAAGGTTCATTCTCTTTATTCCTCTTGTGTCGGAACGTGACACTCCGATCCCCTAATACTACGTGTCGGTTCGTGACACCCGATCCCCTAATACTACGTGTCGGTTCGTGACACCCGATCCCCTAATACTACGTGTCGGTTCGTGACACCCGATCCCCTAATACTACGTGTCGGTTCGTGACACCCAATCCCCTAATACTACGTGTCGGTTCGTGACACCCGATCCCCTAATACTACGTGTCGGTTCGTGACACCCGATCCCCTAATACTACGTGTCGGTTCGTGACACCCGATCCATTAACCTCATTCTTTTAGTTCATCAAGCCTTCTTTTATACCAAGGCATCATCATTAATAGAGTGGACAATTTACATAATCATCAAGCCTTCTTTTATACCAAGGCATCATCATTAATAGAGTGGACAATTTTTAAGATTCCACAGTATCATCATTATAATCCATCACAATTTACATAATCACAATCATGCAACAACACAATTAAGCGCATAGAAGACTTTACAATACCACCCAATACATATCAATCGCTATTTAGAGTTTACTATGAAATAGCATAAACCATAACCTACCTTCACCGAAGAATCGTGATCGAACAAGCTATCTCTCAATGCCTTTGCTTTCCTCTTCACTTCTCCCTCTCTCGTTCGTTCTCCCCTCTTCTCTCTGTTCCTTCTATTTTTCCTTCTTCCAACTCTTTTTCTTTTTACCCTAATTATCAAATAATTAAGTATAAAAGATGATAAAAGTAACCCACTATTTATTTCAAGGTTATCTCCTTTAACCCCCAAGTAATTAAATTATTACACTTACCCCACAAATTTCATAATTATAAGCATGAATAGTCCAAAACCCCCCTTAAAACTTCTAGCAAAAATCCGACCCAGCTAGGTTACGCAACCTGTGACGGTCCGTCGTGTCCATGACAGTCCGTCCTGCAGGTCCGTCACAAAGTTCAGAGAGTCAAATTCTGTAAAGGGTTTGTGACGGTCCGTCGTACCTACGACGGTCCGTCCTGCAGTTTCGTCGCGAAGTTCAGAGAGACGATCTCAGTACCCAGATTTCAGAGTTGAAGTGTTTTGGAACGACGACCCTCGACGGTCCGTCGTGACCATGACGGTCCGTCGACTGATTCGTCGACCCAGCCAGTTATTTTCAAAATACTTCTACTGCTCGAACCGACTAAACAGGTTGTTACACTTAATCGTTTGAATAAAAATGTGAAAGTAACTCTAATCTTATAGAGAAATATGTCAAAATTGAAACAATAGTCTTAACGACTATTGTTTTGCCTTGGAGTGCAGTGGGCTGTTATGATTTTGTAGACAACACGAGTTCAACCTCCTGTTCTTGTAGATGAGTCTTATAGTGTCTGCATCGGTAGTACTTTCTCTTTACTTATCTCTTTTAAAATTTCTTAAATATGTTGCCTCCATTATAACTTATTTGTCTTAGTTTTGACTTTACACGAATTTTTTTAAATCTTATGATCATAAATTAAAGATGTGTGTAGTATATCAACATGTCCTATGAATATTATTATATGAAATATGTCATGTAGAATGTTGGGCATAAGAGTTGCTAAATATAAAAAGCGACATGACTTAAAGCGCCTCAAAAAGCAAGAAATAACAAGTAACACCTTCATTTGAGCACAAGTTCTATGAATTTGGTCCAACATCTAGAATTCAGGAGAATGTTATTGTTGGCGGCTTTTGTTTTATTTCAAGAAAAGGTTAGAATTATACCCTATAATATCTACGTTTATTAGCAACTCTTCACTATACTACTTAGTATTGAAATTTTACACCACTGGTTCATTTTCTCTATGTTTTGTAAAATATGAGCCTAGGCATCCGCATTGATCATGTAAATGTGTTTTTGACACCTTCCTCTTCTACTCTTCTATAGAAAAATAGTTCATATTTTACTACATTGGTTTACAGTTGAATAGACTTCTTAGTAAGAGTGAAGTTGTAAACAATTAGGTTCTTCGATATTGAACACACCATTTTGGAATGTCTTGGAATCTTAGCAAGTATCTACTGTTGGAAAAGGCAAATGTAAGAGATATACAAAGATGGGGCTGCTTAAAAATGCTACCTGCAGTTTGTTTATTGATATCTGGGATCAACAATGTGAATTATTTTAGCTTACATATAATTTGCAGAAAAAAGTTATATGTCTCCAACCCGCACTTTATATCTTCCCATAGCTATTTCTTTCATTAAATTAACAATATCTCTCCTTTATAGGTTGCATGGAGAAAAAAAATATTGTTTCCATATTTTGTACGTACTATAAAATTTTCTTAATCGGTGTTGTATTTGATATTCATAATGTTTAGTATGCTAAACTCTACTACCTTATTATACCAGAATATAGTACGGTGAATCCTTCCAATCGGGTGAAAAAATGATTCCTCAAAGTTACAAATCTAGATGAAACATAGAGAAGGCTTGACCAATTACCTAGGGGATGTGGAGAGATCATATAAAGAAGAGTGTGTGTAGTTACTCCGAAAGTAGAAGAGACACAAATACTTTCCTTTTGCAGATGAAAATATTGTTATAGAAATATGCATTTTGCAAAGCCAGAATTCAATTGATTATTCTGTAAGAGGAAAGTTTATCACCTACTAAGCTAATTTGTTGTTACATTATTTAATTTCTTTTGGAGTTGAGAGGAAATTTAAAAAGTTTATACTAAATTGTATCGTATCTCTATTTGTATGTGGAATTCATAAATATAAGATGTAACATAATTATTAGCCATTATATCTTATTAACATATTTAATTAGTTTTTATGAAATTCAGTAACATTTTGACCTTTTTATTTGACATTTCTGAAAAAACAAATATAATACATAAATATTGGACCCGTGCTTGCACGGGCAACTACTACCTAGTACTATCATAAGTACCTTATTTTTGTTAACAGTTGAATTATGATGAAATAAACATATAATAGTATATAATTACTTCTTTCGCTGGCTTTTTTTGTTTTTCGAAAATAACAGTTTAAGTTTGATTAGAGATTTGCGCTTGGAATCATCAAAATTTTTGAAATAAAATTTATATATTTATAAACTACTTAATAAATACTATAAGCCACAATAATTGACAATTTAAAATATTTACATGATATATAAAAATTTTACGATCAATATAAATTTGAATACATTTCAAAATCCAAAAAATAGCACATAATTTAAGATGGAGGGAGTAATACATCCATATAGGATAATAAGTTTATAAGCCTCCACGTTAATATATTAATCTAACGTCAAAACTTGGCTGCTCATACAAGTATCTTTCCTCTTCCTAATTTCTCACGTAACCCTTTTGTTTATTGATTCAATAGTCTAAAAAAATGACATATTTTTTTTATTTGAGCAATTAAAGTGATAATTTGATATGATCAATATTTTACCTTTGTTGGATCTCAATTATTTGTTTAAAAGTTCACAAAAATTTAAAAATTCACTTATTTTGATCAGTATAATTTTATAACATAATAAAATTAAATTATATCACATTAATTGAGACTGAGATTACTTGCTTTTTGAACTTTGTACTCAATGAAGCATTTCATCACGGCAATCATTTTTCCAACTACATGTCAAAGATCCTCTAATAAATTAATTGCCAAAAATACCAACATCTTTTCTAATGGAGCATGTGTCTTGTTACTACTATGTTATTAATTATTTTTCAAATTTTCAAAATAAATTTTTAGCGGCTTTAAATATTGACACTAATAAAGAGTGTTAAAATCTTTATCGGCATTAGTTAAGTGCCATTAGAATCAATATCGCTAAAGACTTCAGAGACATATACAAAGAGTGACAATTGCCACTAAAAATACATATTTAGCGACAATTAAGAATTAAATACCGCTAATGGTCATTTTTGTTCTAGTGTTTAGACTAGTCATTTAATATTACATAGATAATTGACCATTTATTCAAGAATCTACAAAAAAAAATAAAAAATAGCAAGATTACTAGTCAAACCTAACATTTAACTCATTTTCTATAAAAACCATACGTAAGAAAAATTGTAGTAGTACTCGTTGATTAGTAGTTGCTCTTAGCTACTATATATTTGTACTTAAATCTACCATCCATCCCTAGAGCTAAAAAAATAATAATTTAGCGACAGACAACTTTTATAGCTAAAGAACGTCATAAATTCTATTTCAGGGTTAATTAGAGATGAACGCACTAGTAAGTAATAGGTCTTTACGTTTTAGCAAAAGGATCGAGGGATATGAACCGTTAGATCAATCACAAATCAACGGTATTATATGGAGCTCGCTTAGTTACCAAACGGAACGAGCTCGAAAACGCCATATTTTCTTACAGAGCTACAAACTTGAAACCTATGATGAAAATTCGAGACGTACGAAGATGAAGAAAATTGTTGTGAAAATGAACTCTGTTATGGTTTCTGTTTTGTCATTCATGTGGTCACATACTCTAAGAACAGATTGTAATTGCCAGTCTTCAATTCACGTTGTTCCTCCTACTCGAATCATAAGGTATCGATGATTCTATACGTGTGATTTATAGTCCACGAGTTTAATATAGTTTTTATGTATGTGTCTATATAGTTTACATAGTTGAATCCGTTCATGTGTGGTTATTTATATATATTTTGACACTTTTATTACAAATCTTGACTATACCACTACTTACATTGTATAATCCTTGGGGTGCGGCCCTTTGTTAAACCCTACGTAAGGATGCTTTGTGTATCGGGTCGCATGATCTGAAATATTCAGCCTACTCTCTTTTCCATCGTATTTTCTTTTTTTCAATTTCATCCTCACTCTAATTGTTCATCCCTAAGTGGCATATTTCTAGGTATAATCATTACTATTATGAAAAAATATTACTCGTTCTGTCTTGATTTATACGACACATTTTCCTTTTTAGTCTGTTTTAAAAAGAATGTCATATTTTCATAATTGGAAACAACCTTAAAATTCCCTTTTTTTCTTTAATGAAATGGTCTATATCCACCCAAATGGTCAACAAATGTATTAGACAACAAATTTTAAAAAGACCTTTTTTTTGAACTTTGTGACAAACGATTATATGGTGCCTCATTGAGACGGAGAATATACAACTCATGACTTATTATTGTAAAAATAGTATCATTCTTTTCACTATCTATCTTTTGTGAGGTATGGATATTATTTCTAACATGGGAATAACAAAGGAGCCTAGAAATTAAAGGTGTAAACATTACAATGCATAAAACCACAAAAATAGGAGCATTAACATTTTGCTGGTCTTTTGCCACACATATGTAACAATGTCCTTAACAAATGGAGCAATCAAATAAATATGATTCATTACTCAAAACTACCTTCCCTTTCTCCCTTGATATAACAATACTTTGTTTCCTAAAACCAAAAAAGGAAAAAGTAAAAAATAAAAGTGGTGGTCCTCTATCCATAAGGAGATAGGTCCACCACCACCAAAAAGAAAAAAACCTAGATTATTCATAATTTAATTTCCTCCTCCTCGTCCTCGTTCTCATCCTCATCCTCATTCTCGTCTTCCTATGCATCGTCCACCACCCTACGGGATGGCAGGTGATGGAAGGCCCCCGCCTTATCCCTATGGGGGCGGGGAATATTATCCTCAAGAAAGGCGAAGAGGAGGAAATGTTTGCGTTAGATGCATTTGTTGTTGTTATTGCGTCCTATTTTTCATTGTCCTTATCATAGCGGCAATCTTTTTGTATTTTTTCACAGTCTACGATCCGAAAGCTCCAATTTACAAATTTGAAGCCCTAGATGTTAAGGAATTCGGGTATAATGATTCCAACATCAATGCAGATCTTATCATAACATTGAGAGCTGATAATCCCAACAAGGCCATAGGTTTTATTTACGAGGAAGCTAACACCTTCAATCTTACATATAGTGGTTCAACAATATGTTCAGGAAAATTTCCATCATTTCATCACGGTCAAAAGAATGTAACTATGTTACAAATTGAATTAAAGGGTAAAAATCCATTTGCAAAAGGTCTTTATGAGTCATTACAAGTTAGTGAAAGCCATGGAAAAGTTCCTTTAACAATATTGGCTAAAGTACCTTTTAGATTTGTTTTGAAAGATTCAAAATTAAGGGAATTGAGTATTCTTGCAAATGTCACAATGTCTGTGCATGATATGAAGCTAGGCAAGAAAACTGAGATTGATCAAGGAAAAATCGACTACCATTTCGAAAAGTGATCGATCAATCGATAAAATCTCTTCTTTGATTTCTTACTCTTAGACGTTTTACGTTTTTTTTTTTTGTAAGTGTGTATGTATTTATTGGTACGTAAAGCGTACAAGGATTAATTGAGAGCCCACTAAAGTTTTCTAGATTTTTTGTATTTGTAGAATAGAAATGTTTTTCATACCTATGAATAAATAAAGATTGGGATGTTATGTTTTCTATACCTCCAATTTTACTTTTATATATATATATATATATATATTGTAACTTTGTAATGTTTAAATTGAGAAACTACGTTTAATATACATGTGTACATATAGAACATTTTAAAAAAAAATAATTTGAAAGAATGTACGCATTGCGTTTTCTTTATTTTATTAATTTTGTTCTTTGAGAAATAATGCATAAATTTGCACGATGGAAGCTACAATCAACTAGCTAGCAAAAGTTAATATTTTACTTTTTCAATTACATTTTCACTAGTATTATATATCTTTATAATTTATGAATATTAATTCAACATGGGAATAACAAAATGAGCCTAGAAATTGATACAAATAAAGGTGTAATAAACATTACAATGAAACAAACAAACAAGAGAACCAATTATAAGGCAATATTTTTGCTAATCTCTTTACTAACGTAGCGGAATCAGAATTCTTAAAAAGATGTTTAAAAATAGAAAATACATTATTCAACATTTACAATATATATATTAAAAATAAGTATTACTTTACATATTAAATATACTTTTCTCTATTAAAGGAGGTTCAGACATTACTTGGTTCGCTCCGGACCATACATATGTAACAATGTCCTTAACCAATGGATTAATATCAATAAATTGGATTCATTACTCAAAATTTACCTCTCCTTTCTCCCTTGAAATAACAACACTCTATTTCCTAAAACCAAAAAAATAAATAAAATGGTGATCCTCCATTTATAAATAAAAAATTCCACCACAAAAAAAAAAAAACAATATATTTTCTTGATTTAATTTCCTCCTTTCTCCCCTCCTCCACCGTACTCCGCGATGGGGGAATATGGAAGGCCTCCGCCTTATGGCGGAGAATATTACTATGCTGAAAGGCGTAGAGGAGGAAATTTTTGCGTTAGATGCATTTGTTGTTGCTATTGCGTCTTATTCTTACTCATAATTATTCTAGCCTCGATAGCCTTCTATTTCTACATGTACTACAAACCTAAAATGCCAACGTACGATTTTCAATCCCTTGATGTTAAGGATTTCAGATATCAACCTGACTTTAGTGTGAATGCAGATCTTATCATAACGATGAAAGCAGATAATCCCAACACAGCTATAGGGTTTATTTACGGGGAAGGTAGCTCCGTTAACGTGACATATAGCGATTCGAATATTTGTACGGGGAAATTACCTAGTTTTCATCAAGGTCAAAAAAATACAACTATATTCCAAATTGAATTAACAGGTAAAAGTACATTTGGATCAGGGCTATATGAGGCATTTCAAGAAAATGAAAAAAATGGTAAAATTCCATTAAAGGTAATGATTAAGGTACCTGTGCAAATTATTTTGGGAGATATTAAATTAAAACAATTTAATGTGTTTGCAAATGTTACATTAACTGTTCATGATTTGAAGCCTGGAAAAAAACCTGAGGTTGAACATAGTCAACCAACATTCGATGTTAAATTCTGATAAAATCTGTCTTCTCTGTTCCTCTCTGGCGTTCTACGTGTTTTTTTTTTATTTAATAATAAGTTTGTATGTAGTACATACGATTGTATTTATTGGTTCATATGTATAATAAGCCTGTTTCTGAAATATATATCATACTAAGTATATAAGGATTTAATTGAAAGTCTACATAGTTTTATACAATTTTTTTTTATTTGCAGTTTACAATGTTACTTATGATAGAATGTACATATAAATTCTGTTTCTTCAAGTTATTTAGCCCAATCACAAATTTGTCAATCATCGTATAAAGAATAGTCTGGTGCACTAAATTTCTACTTGTGAAGTTGTTCGTGGTTCGATAAAGGGCCAGACAACATCAACGTAAATATTCATATTTTTATAGCTAAAGCACTCTATTGATTTGAAGTTTAGAGAGCACTTTGTTTGGAAGGTTGTTACTTATTGTTTCATAATGTATCATATTGTATTATATTGTGTTGTATTGTATCATATTATTTTATTTGAATGTATCCAATGTTTGGATGAATCGTATCGTTTTTCCATCGTTGTCATACTTTCTTATTTGAATGATAAACCTACACAAAAATACAGTAAGGGGTAGAACTACAATGAAAAAATAGGATAAAAAATAAAATATAATTATTAAATAATAAATAAAGACAAAAAAAAAATACTAAGATAACAATGAAATACACTAAATTGATCATTACGTGATAAATTAAGACAAAATAGATCGTTCTCGTATATCCCTCGTATCAGGAGCTACTTTATCGATTTTCGAATATTAGATTACCTACTAGCCTAATTTTCAAATTGTCAAAACTTCAAGCTGCTTAAGAAAACAAAAAGTATTTAATTAATTAATTAGTACTCATATTAGTTGGTAACTCATATTCAATAATAATATACGTCTCTTTACTCTACATGACACGATTATTACTTAATAGTTGTCTATTAACACATATTATTAATTAAATTTTTTAAGTAATCAAGAAAACTATAGTATATATATAATCTATCGTAAACATCATGGTACTGAGAATATACATATGCTTTTAACATATGAAGTCAACTTAATTAAGTAATTTTATCTAAAATTTTATATATATCGAAAACTTATTAAATATATTTAAAATTTAAATTTAAACACTTGAAAGGTTAATGATATATACTAAACTCGTGATATTTAAATTTTAAGTAAATAAATAAAAATTTACTTAACCCCACTTTTCCATGTCACTTTCCATATTTTAATGAAATGTTTCAGTTATTTAGCAGTTGGTTAACAACTCTTTCCCTTCTCCATTATTTTTAATTTTTTTTTTTCTTCTCCAAAATTGATAGAATTTGGTGAACTGTTCGTTTGACTGAAAAAATAAAACAAAAACCATCTTAATTTTTTTCCGAAAATAAATACATAATTTGAACCAAATATACTAGCTAACCTTTAGGTAAAAATAATAAGCACTATATTCAAAGTAGTACAACATGTTATATGAATAGTGGAGCCACGTAACTCGATCATGTGATCTGGTGAACATCCTTCGTTTTAAAAAAATTATATTCTATATATAAAAAATTAAATTGTACTATTAATTAAAATTTAAAAAATAAAAAAATGCAGATGGTGGGAAGAAAGTAAACAAGATTAGCGATCGTGTTAGAAGAAAAATGGGGTTAATGGTAGAGAAATAAGTGGAGCAGTTCCTAAACACTAATTAGTTGTTGATTTTCTCCAAATCCACTAAACCCATTCTCCTAAATTAAATTACCCAATTTAATTAATCCATTAATAACAAGCTTTAATTCTTCACTTCTTTTAAATAAATATCACAAAAGTGTGAATTTGTCACAAGGCTAATCAATTTGTCAGCTTTGGAGGAACTCAACAAACATGTTTAATTTACTCTTTGGTTGGAGAAAAGCTTCTAAATGGTAAACAACTTATGTTCTACTTTTCGTTACGTTCTTCGGGGTCGATTTCTCGTATGATCACTCAAAATTATAAACTCAAAGTCCAATTGCTTTTGATAAAGAAAATGACTTTATGATGTAATTGAGTGACTATCTGAGAAATCTAACTCTGTTTTTTTCTATAGTAGTACAAGTTTTGATTGAACGGATTTATTTGAGATTGAGACGTAATTGTTGTTTATTACAGTAAGAATTTGATTAGAAGGGTTCAAAGACGGATTAAGCTATTGAAGAACAAGAGAAGTTGCATTATCAAACAATTGAGGGATGATTTATCTGAGTTACTTAGAAATGGACATTACGAAATTGTCATTGATAGGGTAAGTGTAATATGAATTCTTCAAAAAAAATATAATTATGGTTAGTATAAAGTTGATATTTTTCATTTTTGTTTGGATTAGCTTAATCTATTCCCCTGTTGATGTAACCTATGATTGTTCAGACTCTTCAAAAAATGTTATGTCACGTGTATCAGATTCTCCAAAAGTATTTCTGAAGAGTCTGAGCAACATAGTTTATAATTGATATGAAGTTTTCGTATGATTTTCAGGTTGAACAGCTTTCGTTGGATGAACGAAAGGTTGCAGTGTATGATTTACTGGAGAGTTACTGTGAATTTATAATGATCAACCTTCCGTGTATTCGAAAAAACAAGTAAGAAAACACGAACACTTCAATCTAAACTCAATGTTATACAACTATAACGAATAATGTTTTTGATCTTCGTTTTATTTTCCTCAGGGACTGTCCTGATGATATCAATGAAGCAGTGTCAAATCTCATATTTGCATCAGCAAGACTCGGTGATGTGCCCGAGCTAGCTGCAATTCGGAAGTTTTTTGGTGAACGATATGGTCAGAGATTCGAAAAATCTGCACTGCAATTACTTCCTGGGAATGTTGTGAGCCATCAGGTTAACGAAACTTGATAGTCGTTGAGTGTACTTGTTAATTTTTAGAATTCTGATCCTTTTTTTGGTTTTATAGATGATGGATTATATATGTACAAGTTCTATATCAGAAGAAGAGAAGTACAGATTGGTTGATGAAATTGCAAGGAGTTGCTATCAACAAGGACCTTTGCTTATTGAATATAGACGCGAATCACCAGATGAGCTGGTAAGTACAACAAGCTATTCCGATGATCTGATGTAATCATTGTTAAATAGAAATACAGACAGAGTTCTACTGTTTAGTGACAGAAATTGTCCATCCAAACATTGTGTCCTGTCGTAAGTAAGATATATTGATTTCAGAAAACTTACTCGTTCTGCTCCTATCTAAAGTGATGCTAAGTTGCTTCGTAGAGTTGTGCTTTGCTCGACTACATGATGAACATGTTTTAAGCTAACTGTGTGTCAAGTGCTTAAGTGGAACACTCGTTCCTTACTTGTTCGAAAGTGCTTCTTATTGAGTAGAATTAGGGATAGATTTTGATTGTTTAGTGACAGATATTGTGCGTCGTTAAGTAGAATTAAGTATGGATTTTACTGTTTAATGACAGAACATGTTTGTCCTGTTTCAATCTTATTAGCATAACATGATTCCTAATGCCAAGAAACTGCAGGTAAATGGAACCAGTAGTGCTGCAGCTGATTACATGGATCCCCTAATCGATGATCCATCCGATTCTCATCAACAACTACTTCCTACAGCAAATTCAACGTGTTACTCAACAACTAAGTCTCGTAAGGATTCAGTAAACTCTTTGAAGGATAATCGTAACGAGTCCACAGGAAGGGAAAAGAGGAATATAAATGCCTTTATTTCGGAGCAAAACGTTGAGAAAAGAGCTGCTGAATCAACTACAGAAGAAGATTTAGCTGAATTACCTGAACAAATGATATATTTGGATGACATTCAGGAGTTTGAGTCTGCTGTGAAGAAAGATATGGGCTTCGAGGATCAAAGGCTATTCATGTTCAAAGCCCCTTTTGTTCCTTCGCGATTAAAGATAGATACTCGTAGCAAATCTAAAGGCATTGAAAAGAAATTTGAGTCACAGAATGCAAAAGAAAGATCAAGAACCTCGAGGAAGAACAGAACGATATCTGGAAAAAGAACGAGAAGGAAATCAGGTTCGATTGTGTCAGACATTGATAGTACAATCTACTACGGAGACTTACCCGAGAGTTCTCCAGATAGCAAACCAAAACGCCAAAACAGGCGAAGGAGTACAAGAAAGAGTTCTGTTTCGGAAAGTCAGAGATCTTATCATACATTTGCACATGATACAAATGATCAACCTTGCTCTGTCAAATTCAGAAGCACAATGACTTTTGTCAAGTGCATCGACGATCATTCCAGATGCAACGAGACAATGGAGAATCATTGCAGTTTGGAACATCCATGTTATTACTGGATCACTGATAAGAAAGGCAACGTGGAATCTCCTCTTCGCGTTCCAAGGAGGAGAGTCAAAACCACAAAGGACTACATCAATCAAGATCAAAATGTTGAATCAATGAACGAACATTCTGTAAAACACGATACTGAGGAGGTATTGAAGAGCCAAGAAAGATGTGATTCGACAATGTATTCAACGTCAAGAATGACATATCAAAGGGCAAGAGACGAAAATCAGGCCCCTTATTTGAGAGCAATGACTATGCCTATTGAAAGGCCTAAAGATTGCCTCGTAGACAACTTTCTTCGATCAAGTTCCTTCCCGGTTCAAGAGACTGAAAATGGATCATACGAAAATAGACATGTCCATCCTAAGCTACCAGACTACGACGAAATAGAAGCTACATTCTTAGCTCTCAAGAAAGAGAAATTGCAAAAGAAATGCTAGAGTAAAATCGATGGCTTATTTTTACCATAACATAACCATGAGTTAGCTATATTTTTCTATATTCTTTGTTCATATAACTAGCAGAAGCATATTTAGATTGTAACATAAAAGAGTTCTTTTTTGTGTGTTTTAGTGATTTTATTGAAGTCTTGGAGTGAAATATAGGCTTTATGTTGGTTGGACTCATCAAAAACTGTTATTTCACCCGTGTCGGATTCTTCAAAAATATACGCACCCATTGATATTGTTAAAAATTCTCGAGTCATGTGGGCTGTGGCATAGGGGAACATACCACAGTTACTCGCAAATTTTGAGATGGGCTTTATTTCCTAAATGGCCCAAATACAAACATTATCTTGATACCATGGCTTTGTGAAAAAATTTGGAAATTTATGTATTATTTTATGTAGGAATTAATTATTTTTATTTGTGATTCAAATATTAATTATTTCATCTTCTCTCCTCTCTTGTATGATATAATTTTTTTTTCCAAAACTTATACATGTATAAGATATGCAGTTTTAAAAATTAAATAAACTAAAATAACGTGTTAAGTCTATATGTATACATAAATAACTTACTTCTTAATCAACTACTAAATATGATATTATTTATACATAATTTAATAATACCTCCATAATTCATCTTTAAACCAGCAAATCTACGACTCTTAGGGTTACACGAAGAATAACAAATAATTAGAAGTTTAGAACTCTATTTCAGAAACACTCTCTTGTGGGAGTATTATTTATACAAATGGTGTTAAATGTTTTTTTTAAAAATAAATAAGATTACATATTATTAATAAAAACAATAATATATCGGAATTCGGTTATTCACCATGTACGAGGATCTCCGCTAAATATCCATGGCTGAACGGTTAAATTGCTCGAGTATGATCACTTAAATGTAAATATAAGAATGTGATGTATATGAGCCTTATTTTTACTCTGTAAAATTGAAATGATTATTTTCTTTTGATCATTGTTTAGAAAAGGAGAAAAGTAATGTCTACGCAACTGTTTTGGTTTGTGTTTTTAAGAAAAGTTTCTTTTGATACGTGGTATTCAAAAGTATCTATTTTAAAGTCGAACTCAACAGTAACTGTTTGAGTTTGTATTTTTAAGAAAAGTTACTTTTGATATGCGATGTCCAAAAAATATTTATTTTAAAGTCGAATTCAGGATTTCCAAATACACGAGTTTTCTACAAATAAAAATCGAAAAAGAGATATTTCGAAGCAAAAAAATATCTATGCTTCCAACATAATTAAAATCTGACGTTTGACTCTGTCCATACTTAAATGACACCGATTTGACTTTTTAAAGTCAATCTTTATCTATTCCTTTAAATATCATTATTATTTATAAGTGTAGGAAAAAAAATCTAAGCATTGACTTTCTTATTTTAATTAAAAAAAACTTTTACTTTCTTTTTTAATATGTAATCTAGAGAGACTTTGTTGAGAATCTTAATTAACTAACATCATAGTGGTTAATAAAATGACATCCAAATGGCCACTAAGAGTCATTTTTAAGTAATAAAATTTCATGATAACACTCGTCTCGTCGACAAAACACTAATTAATTAATAATTTATTTATTTGTAGCCGACCAATTGGGATTTTTTATTTGTTTAGTTACTTAATTAATAATTAAGCTTTAATCTTCAAGTTGTTAATTCCCAGCTTTCGACAAAACGTGAGTTCATGTCTATTATAACCTACGACTGCACTAAAAAAACATCATATTCTAATGTAAAATTAGTTTAATTAAGATGTGGTTTGAAATGGACCAAGTACTTAAATACTCCCTTAATTAGTTCCCTTTTGGATATGATTTCAAATTATGAGTAAACTAGGTAAATTATCCGCGCTTCGTGCGGTGGTGAACTACGTGATTAATTTACTTCTGAATATTTGATAATATAAGTGTTTTCGAGATATAACTCTACGATAATTGTCAAGAATATTTTATTCAAAAATGAAACAAAATATTTTTAAATATTAAAATCAAAAAAATTAATTCTAAATGTTTATGTATTTTTTTTAATTAATTCTTTATTTTAATTTAATGAGAAAAATATATCATATATAAAGCTGGATAATAAAAATAGTACGTGGGGCCTTACTTTGGCCAGAATTATCATTATCTTTTTATCAATTTTTTAGTTTTCTGTTTATCTCTAAAATATACTAATTGGTGGGGGGAGGGGGTGGGGGTAATTAAAATAACTTTTATATCTCTCCTTATCATTACTACTACAATTTATTACTCTCCATCTCTCATCTTATTATAATTTATTGTTTTTCTTATATTCTCTCATCTTACCTTTTAGGTTACTATCCTACAATTTTTCTTTTCAATATTTTTTATCTCAATTATCTCATTTAATTTATTGCCATAAAAATTTCTGAAAATTAAAAATATATTTTTAATTAATTTCATCATCTCTCATCACTATTATTATAATATATTATTTTCCTAAAATTTTCTATTTTACCTTTTATGTCTCTGTTTTTTTTTTTGAAAAAATAGTTTTCTACTATCCTACACGTAATTTCATTATTCTTTATCTCAATTAATCTCATTTATTATTGTCATAAAAAAATTTTAAAAAAAATATTTGTTTAAAAAATTTCATCAAATATTATTAGTTGATCTTTCCTAAAATGCTTCCTCTTCCTTCTCTCATATTTCTTTTATTCATAAAAAATTATAAAACAAATAAAGTTAGTGATAATAGAATAAGACGATCGAAACGAAAAAAATATTAATAAAAAAATGTCAATAGAAATATAATATTATTATGGAAAGCATAACGATTATTTTCCTATTTATACATGTTTCAATTGAGCAATAAATGAAAACACTTATTATTATTTTTAAAATGATAGAGTAATTTATTTTAATTTAAAGAACATATAAGAATCTATATCAGACTAAGGAATGATCTAACAATTATAAGGAAAAAGTCAAAATTAATTTCTGTAAAAAGATTGTAATTCTTATATAGTTATAATAAGTAATGTTTAGAATTAAAAAAATAAAATAAACGAAAAAGTACAGAAAAGGAAAAATAAGTAATTTAAGGAAATAATATAAGCAACATTAATAATGATATTTAAGGGAAGGAAGTAAAAGAAATCAATAGCATTGATGGTGATAACAATTAAATATGGTCATCATTCATATTTTATAAGATTTTAAGTCTTTTAAAATTAGAATAAACGATAAAAATAAAATAAAATTCGAGGCACAAATTTCCATAGAAGGATAATTTCAATTTTGAGCAATTATTCATTTTAATAAAAATGTTTGAAAGAATATTTGAAAAAATAAAATTAAATAAATATGAGATTTTTGTTTATAAAACATATTTTTATCAACTTTGGACTAAGAAATGATCTAAAATTTTTAAGCAAAAAATGTTAAAATCATATTCCATAAAAAAACACTGTGCTTCTTAAGTAGTTATAATAGTTAGTTTTTACAAATAAACAAATAAAATTTCAGGCATTAGAAATTAAAAAAATATACATGAAAACGTTAATACAAAATAAATACGACCAAAAAAACCAAAAAAAAAAGAAAAAAGTTAGTAGACTAAAGAAGAAAAATAATATCGTTAGTAAATTTTAAGTTAAGTTAAATAATGAAAAATAAATTATAATTTAATTAAACATATATATATATATATATATATATATATATATATATAAAGAAATTATGACATAATGAAATAAGAAAGGAGTTGAATACTTATTCTCCTCCTAAATTTAATACTAATTTACTAAATTGATTGATTTTTCACTAAATATATCTTCTTACATATTATGAATTTTTGTTCTCCATATAAAAGAAATCAACATTCTTTTAAAAAAGGCATTTACTTTGAAGACAATTTTTTGTTACATAATCTTTTTCTTGAGATATCCTTTTTCTTTTTTTCTTGAAAAAAAATTCACAAAGTCTAGATTTCGCTGGACATCTCAATGATTAAATTTGATATCCGTATATTCATCACCATCAATCACGAATATATTTAGATCTTGCGATACTCTTTCTTTCCTTACCTTGAAAAAATCACAAGGGCTAAAATTTCGCTGGACATCTCAATATCAAAATTGATACCCATATATTCATCATTAGAAGAAGAAGAAGAAGAAGGGAGAAAGTGAAGGTTTCCACTATAGTCAATTTTTTATTTTATTTTATAGGCTAAATAATTATGAACTGTTATGAAAAATGAAAAGGATTTAATCTTTTCATCTTCCATTTACTTAAAAGTGTATTAGTATGATGGAAGTTTTAAAGGAGCATGATGTAATGCATTAAATATTTTTCAGTTTTTTAAACAAAAAATTACAAATGAAATAAAATATCAAAAAAATGAAATAGAATATAAATAGAAATGCTGGCCATAGAGAGGTGCCACATCAGATTTTTTATATCCAGCTTTATATATATATATATAGATTTGAAACCCAAGTTAATTTGAAGTCGAAAAAATTGTTTTTGCATATTTTCATCCCTTTAATGTATAAATGTTATTACAAGTTTTTGAATACATGTAATTCTACAAAAAAATTATTGATCTAAAAAAATTAGCAATAGTAATAACTAGTTATTCTTTAATATAATTCCTTCCACGTGGTATTCACGTTGAGCATGAGTTTTCTTGTTTTTACTAATTTTAAAATGATGGGTCAGGTTTTGAGTTTTTTAAAAATATAATGAAATCTCAATTTGAAATTTAAAATCATGTTTTTTTAGAAAATTTGAAATTGATACTGATAATTTATGGATATTTCATAAATATACATTAATCTCAAACCAAAACTTGAAATTGAGGCCTCAAATTATATAGTCAAATTACTTACTAAATCTAAATCTTAAATTAGTCTCCATATTATTATTATTTTACATATGTTACCCTTAAATTACTCCTTAATTATCTTGTTAGAAACGAACCTAACACCATCATCCAATAGTATCAATAAGAGCTTTAATAGAATGAACGTGATTGTTCTATCTTCAATCAAATATATTTGATTACAGTTTTAAATATGAAAAATAATCTTATTTTTAAAAAATAAAACGTAAAATTACAACAAATTCGAATTAGTCTAAATATAGAAAAGTTACAAAAGAAGAAGCCAATTGCAAATGTAGAATGAAAACGATGCTTGTTGTATAGAGATATTTTTATGGTCAAATAATGTTGTTATAGGATAGGAGGACCATAGTCCCTTCAATGATTAATTTGCATGACATTTTCATGCATGCTTTGGACACCTAATCTATGCATTATTAATGGAGGGGCCTAAGATAATGAGTTCTACACAAATCTCTCTTGATTTCCATTGTGTTAACTATGTGGATCAAATGGACAGATTAAGCTGAATTTGAACAAATAAAATTAAAGATCGAGTTAATAAATAATTAAATCATTAATTTTTTAAAAGTTACTTTGGTTGAAATAATATTCTAGATCAAAATAAAATAAATAATAAGTCTAAGGGATGAGCATTTGGTATTCGATTCGAAATTTTTAGATTTGGTGATCGATAGTCAAGTAAATACCAAATATATCAAATTCTTAAATTTTGGTTCTATAACTCAGTAATTGACCAGTCAAACTTTGCTCCGAAAGATATTTGGTAACACCGTATTAATGTTGTAGCTGATTGTATCACGAAGCTAGTACTATTATTTCTATTTTCCCATGTGAAGGCATGATATGATTAATAGAAGATCAACAAGTAAAAAGACATCAATAAAAACAAATTGACACAACTAAAAAATAGGTCAAATACATAAATAGATCCCTAAACTTGTTGAGTTTTTTCCTCAGGTACCTCAACTACGTCATTTTTCTATTGATCACTGAACCACACATAATTTGTTCCTTTAAAACACTGTTGGTTAATTTTGATCGGCTTTCCTATTGTAAATACCTTCAATTGTGTTCGAATTATAATAATTTTGATTAAATGAATGAAGACAAACCGTGTTAGTCTCATTTGTTTTCTAATGTGTTCAAATGATTTAAGTAAAACACAATTACTCTCGAACATTTTCACTATCAATTGGACCAATGAGTCGTGGAACAACATATGTATCCTCTATCAATACCCCTCACAAATCTGGTTCCACATCAGACAACGGTGTTTGTTTAAACGGAACAAATTATGGGAGTTCAATGATTCAATAGGAAAATGACGTAGTTAAGGTATCTGAGGGAAAAAAACCAACAAATTTAGAGATCTGCTTATGTATTTGGCCTGAAAAATATATGTATATGGATTGTTTATGTTTAGTCTTTAACTTTAATTTCACTTTGGATTAGTACTAATGCGTAATTGATTCGCTGATAGATAACACCTTCATTAAGTAGATAATTTGATATTCGTAAAATAACTAATATCAAATGGTACTAATATCTCATATCAAATTCAAATATGAATATCATAATTCTAAAACTTTACCTCCAAATTCCATACTGAATTAGCGTATACGAATTATCAAAAATTTCAATTCGACTAGATGATTCGATTTTCAATATTTTATATCCGGCCCTAGTCATAGCCCAACGTTTAAGGTCTTTTCCAACATAAATGTTTTGTCCTCTTTTTCTTAGGGTCGGTTGTTTCACTTATTCTTCAAGTCTAGCAAGTCTAATATCTCCCCAAAGTCATTAAACATAATTATGAATATGGACTAAATTTTTCATGAAGCAAAAGTCACACTTTGGGCGATCAATAATAGAAAAAGAAAACATTTATCGTATCTAGTGTTTTAAAATCAATTAATTACCTACTTAACTTTGGTTAACTAATTAGTAGATTTAATAGTACTAACTATAAGTCGTAAAATATTGTTGTATATAGAATTTATTGACTTGCGGTAAACAATTACTTAAAAAGGTAACTAAAGAAATCATATTTATCTTTAAAAGTGATGGGAGTAGGATTTCGAGATTTAACAACCGTCATAGCAAATTTTATATTTATATTAAGAAATATATTAAATAAATATAAAACAATATTTATCGTAAACCTAATAACAAAATAATTTCTTGAATTAATTATATAGAAATAAAACCTGCTTAAACTTTTTTATTCTCTTTGATTAAGATTCAATTCCTCTTGAACACATGCGATGGAGTTTTTATTAAAAAAAATAAATTGAAATCACGTTAACATGCTAACCGACTAAATAAGATTATTTGTACCTTTGCTGACTCTTTTTTATTTGTAAGAAATCTTGAAAAAAGAAATTCTCTTTAATTTATAACTTTAAAAGGAAATGATCTTTTTCTCAATTTAGCATATTGAAATTGAAAAAGGTTATTCATGTTGGAGAAAAAAGATAAATATATTTATAAATCATCGTAAATGGTATGTATATATCTCTGTTATATTTTTGGGATATCGATATTCATGTCATTCAAAAACTAAAGTATATATGTTCTTTACTTTAACGGAAGACTTAATAGTGATACATATCACAATCTTATCTGTCGATCTAAATATTTAATAAATATTGATCGGTGGGTAAATTATGATAGATGTATATCCGTTAGTGAAAAAGATATATATTCTAATTTTTGAACGACAGAAATATCAATATCTCAAAAGTATGACGAAGAGTATTTACTTATTATTTACGATAGTTCAAGCTTAGGGATATATTTGTCATTTTTCTTATTCATGTTTGACATATTCCTCATACAAAATTTTCTAACTTTCAATTCTCCATTTTAAATAAAATTAAAACATTGAATTAAATTGTAAGATGAGCATTAATTTCACAAGGGAAAAGGGTCTGATATACCCCTCAACTTTGTTATTGAAAGTTGATATACCCCTTGTTATGAAAGTGACTCATATATACCCCTACTTATAAACAAATGGCTCACATATACCCTTTTTTTTCTAATGGAAATGAAAAAATAATTTTAATCTAACTTTTTATTATTTTTTTCTAAAAAAATAATTCCATATGAATAAATTTAATCTTCGTCAAACATATTTTTTTTTATTTTTTTTCAATGACTAATTTAAAATTATTATTTTGATAATCAAATTTATTTATGTTTCACTAATGTTCTTGTAAAATTTATTGTAGATGACCAAATTTTTTCTTCGAATACAAAAATCAAATTACAATATAAACAAAAAAAATAGTTTAATTTTTTCCTTTAAACTAAGAATGAAAGAAAAAAAATAAAATAAAAATAAGAAACTCAAATAATTATAATAAAAGAATTAAAAAATAATTTATGTATGAAAAAATTAAAATATACCTTGAACTTTGATAGAAGAATCATATATACCCCTAAATAATTTTTTAAAAAGATTAAAAGTAATAAATATAAATTTAATTTTTTTAACTTCCGCTAAATTAATGAAGGGTATATGTGAGTCATTTTGTAAGGGCATGAGTATATGTGAACCATTTGTATAACGATAAAGGCATATATAAACCACTTTCATAACGAAAGGTATATCAGCTCCAAATAACAAAGTTGAAGGGTATATTAAACGCTTTTTCTATTTTACAAAAAAATATAAGATATTTATGTTGACAAAACAAAAGAGAATTAACAGTAGGTTTTTTCTTCTTTTTTTGTTATATTTTGTGGTCGGGTCCCACCTGTTGATGGAACCTGAGAAAAAAAGAAAAAAAATGATGAAGTGACCGGGTGAGCACCGACACGTGCCGATTCCCGCCGACCCACCCAACAGACACCGGTTTGTTGGTTGACTTATATGTTTGAGGAAATCGTTTCATATTAGTTATCTACGTTATTAAAAATTATTATTAAAAATATTTTTAAAGGGGTAAAAATTAACAAAGTATTGTTTTTATTTAAGATTTCTTAAAAAAAAAAAAGTATAAACAATTAATATGAGATGGAAAAAAATAGAACGTAAAATTGATATTACAAGGTTTGTTTTTTTTGAGATAGATTCGTAAAGAAGTAAGTTTATTCCTTCCCGATTGACAACAATTAGATTTGCCCATCTATACTAAACTTTCTTAATTTTCGATTTGAACTGTATGAGGCAAAAACTCGTTCCGAGAGGAAAAAAAACTTATTTTTTTTGAAAATTAAGTCCTTTGCCGAAAGCTTGTGATTACGTGGATATTATAATCCCACGCCTCTCTCGTTCAGCTTCCCCCAATCATTGTCCTCTTCGACTCAATTATATTTACCAACTTCAAAATTACTTTTTTATTATTTTAGAGTTTTTTTTTTCTAAAAAAAAAAGATATTACTCTCTTAATTTTAATTTATTTGTAGGGTTTTACTTTACTATAGAGTTAAAAAATAAATAAATAAATAAGACTATTTGAGGCTTGAATTAAAATAAGGATAATGTATAGTTTGTACTAAAGTGTTCTTTATTCTAAAAATATTAAATGTATCATGTAAAAAAAAAAATAAGGTCAAAAAATTATAAAAAGAAGGATAAAAAAGACATTTTTTTAAAAAATCTGATTAAAAAGAGAAATAACATAAACAAATTAAATAAAAAAAAATACGTTTTTCATTATATCATCTGAAAAACATGAGGAGATCATAAAAGAAGTAAAGATCGGGGAGATTAGAATCAACTGTTATGTTAATTCGAGCGAAAAATTGATTAAATATTTAATTTTGTAATGATCCTCACATTTGACATTTTAGTAAACTTAAAATATTAGTTAAAGGACCATCATAAATCTATTATCAAATATATTTTATTGTCTTTTTCATAAAATAAAAAAAGAAAAATTAACTAATTAACTCGAATTAAAATCATTAGGAAAACCTCGTACCTACCGTACGTGTATGTATCTATTTGTTTCCTAATGTTTTTGAATTTTAATTTCTCCATGTTGTTTATTTTCTTATTTTTAAAAAAATTCAATCGCATTAAAAGATGCTTCAAATTTTCCCCTTTTTATATTAACACACGTTTTAATTTTGGAGAGTTAGTGAAATGCACTCACTAGCTTGTCTGTTTATTATTTCAAACGTATAAAAGAATAATATTTCCTCCTTCCAAATTATATGACATAATAATAATTTAACAAATCATCTTAAATAATAATTATAAGAAAATAAAATAATAAGCGAAGTGTAAAAGAAATCATAGATAATATTCAAATCCAAAAAATAAAAGTATATTATGAGAATGTACAAAAGACATAGAAATCAATAAATCCACATTAAAATTTCTTTTATTCGACTCTCAAAAAATAAATTAAATTACATCATATAAATTAAGATTGAAAAAGTACATAAACACTAAATTCTTTTCTATGAACAAAACAAAAACAAAAATATATGTAGGGACTATATTTTCCTTTTTAAAATAAAAATAAAAATAAATGACGATTATGTTTATTGTTTAGTCGGTTAAGAGATAAGATTCTAGCTACCATTGCTAATTTCATTAATTAGGGACCTCTATTATTTATTTCCTTGATGATTATTTAATGAGCTAATTATATTTATTAAGACTCAAAATGCATAATAAACTTGCTGTCCATTTTCCATAAATATTAATAAAAGTTTACAGTACGACTCCAATGATAGAAGTGAATATGCAGAAGGGACAAACAAAACAACTACATTAAAGAAAGATGTTAGTTTTTTTTAATTAAAATTTATAATGGACAAAAAGATGCTAATTGATTGATTTCGAATTCATTCGAATTCAATACTTTTAATGCAAAGCATAATTGTACTAAAAAAGAGTTCATAAATACGAGTATGATAAATACTCTAGATATCATTCATAAATTTAAAATATACAATGAATTTAATATTTATAACAATCTTAATGATTAAGCTCCATAAAGTTCAATTCTTATTTGTATATAGTTTATCACACTGGTTGATATATAGTTAGTTGATACTTATTTCTCAGATATTATCGTTGCTTTTTAATGATGTGTGGATGAATTAAATTTCAATCTTCATTTCAGCTCAAACAATTTTTGAACAAATCAAATATTCACATATTTATATACTATCAACTTTATTCATTTTAAACCGTCATATTCAATACAATATATTTATTTAACACCTCTATCCCGACTCTCTCGATATAAATAGTGAACAAAGGAAGAAAAACACATATAGGAACTATGGAAAACCATGTGGTGAGTGTAATAAGTCAAACATAATTATGGAACAATGAAATTTGAATTTGATCACCTTTGGAACTTTTAGATATTTTTGTTCATTTTCAACAACCAACTGTAACTTGCCACCTCATTGTACGGATTACTTGTTTACTCATTGTCTACATACGTGGGACACTCTCATTGGTCTATTTATATAGGAGCACTTCTAAGTTCTAACCACCCCACTCTTTTTTAATTTAAATGTAATTTTGATTATATGTTGTGATAATTTAGAGTATTTTTATTTTCGTGAGATATTAAACTATGAAAAGTCCATATATGTCTTAATCGTTGAGTTACTTACCGTTTTCCATTTGAACTTTGATCTCAAAGAAGAGAAATATGTATTTTTTTCTTCGATATTTTCTTTACACGTTCTTATTTTTACTCTAAAATAAGTAGTATTTATCTTCTCATCAAAACGAAACGAATAGGAGCTTTTGGATTGAGTATGATTCACTCAATTCCTCCAATTTTGAGTGAGGTAGGCCTATTTGTTTCCATTAAGATTAAACGGTCTGGATCTCAATACACATTTAAATATTAAGATTTGCATTAAAATCTGGGTGTTTTAATCTGAATACACATCTGAATATTAAGATGTGGTCTCTAAATCTGAAAACTAAATAATTAATGCTGTTTGTTTTCAATATCTGAATGTGAAAGAGAAATTAAACATTATATTAATAAAATATTATACAATTTTTCATTTCAACAAAATATATCACTTTTGATTAAAAGATTTTTTTAAAAAGCTTTAAAAATCATGATTTAGAGTACTATTTTTTCATTCAAGAACCTTGCTAAACAACAATACAATAAAAGTATTATTGCAACCAGTGTTCTTGACACATTTCAATACAAGAAAATTATTAATGTAAAAAAAAATCGTACTTGAAAGAATTTATGAAAGCTTAACAGTTCAAGAGGGAAAAGATGGTGTTTGATTGAGAAAAAAAGAGAAAGAAAGTTTTTAGTTATAAGAAAAGGCACGCTCAAAGCATACAAGCGATGATTTATATTTGATAACTTATCTAATGAGTCTGAATGTTGTTAAGAGTCTCCTACAAATCTGATTCGTTCATAACTCTTCTGACCCATTAAGAGTTTTTTAAAAAAAAAAAAAACAAATAAACTTAATTAGTGAATCTCAATGATTTAGATTCAGACCTAAAAACCAAACGTACTTAAAGGGCAAAATCTAAATGATTAAGATTCAGACCTCCATTAAGTGCAAACAAATGAGGCCTTAATGACATGTTCATTCTGAGCCACTTAATCAAACACGTTAAAAAATTATACTGATTTATAATTAGAATTGACAAATAAAAAATTTGCTCAAAAAAACTTTTTTAGTTTTGTTTAATAAGCTATATATAATCATAATATAACAAATAAAATCACTAAAGTAATTAACCCTATTATAAGGAAACAAACAAATTAAACTTAATACTTATTGGATTATGATCCATAATCTCCTTAAATCCAACTCTTTTCAACTCAAACAATGTTTTGAGTTAGTTCATTATCAGCCTATTAATTTAATTCCTTAAAAATTAGTCTAATTCACTTATTTGACCTCCTTAGAATAGAACCACGAGAAAGAAAAAGAAAAATAGAAAGGGACAATTACCAAATTAGGATTTTTTTTTAGTGAATTCAAAATTTGAAGAAGTAAACACGTTGACTAGCTGAAAGAGTTCGACGCTCAGGGACAGAGGCAACATACAAGTTAGGATGTTTAATTGGACACCATTCATCGGAAAAAAGATACTATATATACAAGTAAAATAATGCATGAAATAATTAAATAAAATATTTTAAATACCTTAATATAATAAATTACGTGTTTGAAGCGGGTTCGAATGAACCGAGAACGGAGTGGGGTTTTTATAGTGGAGGGAACAGAGTTGAAGAAGGTTAGAGTGGAAGCAACGGTAAATTCATTAATATAAAAAAGAAGAAATGCCGCGTGGGTCCAAATAAACCAAACTAAGAATACGACTCTTTTTTTTTTCATTCTCTTATATTTATACTCTCATTTTCCCCCTTCTCCTTCTCCCAAAATCTATTTTCCTCTTCTCCATCTTCAATCTCACAATTACTTTGATTTTCTCTTTTTCTTCTCTCTTACTCCACGCCGCTCGCTCTCTCTCTAAACATTATTACATTTGCGATACAGTGCGTTTTTGTTTTGACAAATATTTACGACTTGGAATTCAAATTTAGATACCTTTTCTGTTTTCATTGAAATTTAGTTCTTAAAAACCGTTTTCAATTACATTCAGTTTGAGTTGAAGAAGAGAGCGAGCGGCGAGCTGTGAGTGACAATGGCGACACCACCAGAGGAACCAATGGAGTTTGATGATAATACTTTTGAAAGACAACAAAGGAGGCCAGTTTTTGAAGAAGCTTCCATGTCTAATAGGCGTTTCAAAAAAATCAAAAGTCCAGAACGTCAATCCTCTGTTCAAAAACCGTTTGATCATCGTAATAATCCAACGTCAATGGCGTTTCCTCCACCTCCGTCATCGACAAGGCTTGTTTTCCCTTTTGCCTTTGACGGTACGCAGCAGTCCATGGAAAGTTCGTCCCAATTGGGAGCGAACGCGATGCCTCTGTTTCATCCACAGCAGCAAAATCAGCAGCAAATGATATCTTTTTCGCCTCAACAATGTCTTTACCCTCCGTATTTTGCAGGGGAGTTAGGGCCATCGCAGAATCAGCAGCAGATGTTGAGGTATTGGAATGAGACGCTTAATTTAAGTCCGAGAGGAAGAATGATGATGATGAGCAGATTGGGGCAGGATAAGAGGGGATTTTTTAGGCCACAAGAGGTACAAGTACAGCCAATTTCCGCTACGAAGCTATACAGAGGAGTGAGGCAGAGACATTGGGGGAAATGGGTAGCTGAAATTCGTCTTCCTCGTAATAGGACTCGTCTTTGGCTTGGTACTTTTGATACAGCTGAAGATGCAGCTATGGCTTATGACCGCGAGGCGTATAAGCTAAGAGGAGACAATGCTAAGCTCAATTTCCCCGAACACTTTATTGGTAAAGACAGAGGAGAGCCATCTACAGAGGCTAATTCGTCTTCAATTACTACTCATGAATCTTCGTTGCCTGAACACAATTCTGAAAGTTTACAATTACAGACTATAAATAATGAACAACTGCCTCCGTCACCGCCCCCACAGCCACCACCAGAAGGTGATAACCATGACGAGGACTCGGGGATTGGATCGAGTGAGGTGACTACTAATTCACAATCATCTGAGTTAGTATGGGGTGATATGGCTGAGGCTTGGTTCAATGCAACTGGTTGGGGTCCAGGTAGCCCAGTTTGGGATGATTTAGACACAAATAACAGCCTCATGTTTTCACCTAATCTTCATTTTGGGAATTTCTGTCAACAAGAGCCTCATAATTCTGATCCTCATCAACATCATGATACGAATAGCGATCCATCTTCGCCTTCATGTCCTATGAGGCCGTTCTTTTAGGTTCAACTTCTCTCATACATTCGTCTCGTTAGGATTTAGGTGTCACATATACCATTTCATGGAAACAGTCTCTTGCAGAAATGCAGGGTAAGACTGTGTACAATACACCCTTGCGGTCCATCCAGGTCACGTGCTCAAGAGATTTACAACTCCCTTTGGCCATAGGAGATTCTTTTAGATAATCTCCACGGATTCATCCACTGGATGAATCCTTCTGGCGATTCCACGCCATTCTCGTTCATCTCTTACTCTTTGGACCTTTCTTCCACTTGATCCACCATACTTTGTCATTTCTACAAAATGGCTGCATATTTAAAGCCTTTTCTTGCAATGACAATGTTTACTAGTACTTCATACATATGTATCACATTTAGTTGAGATCATATGGTAGTAGTTTGTGTCGTTATATTTAGTTAAGTTATCTTAGCATAGACGTCGAGGGAGATAGTTTTATGATCTACTCTCGATAGTCACTCCATCACGAGCTCATTTTTTGATTCGCGAGGATGGAGGAAGTTAAAGTGTCTGTATATGTATTATCTTCACTTCAGATCTATATGTTGTAATTTGTTTGTTGTTGTTGTTGTTTTTATTGAAGACATTTAGTTCAACATTTCTTTCCTTTTTTGATTGATATATACATTTTTCCTTGTTTGGTATATAGTTTGCAAGAAAAAAGGTAGTTTGTAACAAAAATGACTACAATGCATGGCATAGCAAAAAAAAAAGACATTCTTTTTTTGTGTTTTTGTTTCCTTTCTTATTCCTCTATAAATAATAATAATGATGGTGATAGAAACACCTTTTAAATTAAATATGGTAAAGCAAGTTCTCCCCACCACGTTTTTACAGGACCAATATCATTAGTATATGTGTAGAATAGAGAGGCAAATTTATACTGAAATTGGTGGTCCACATGAATTCACGATCTTTCCATTAAATTAAAAAATTTGTATGAGGTGAAATAACTTCAAATAGTGTGGTGTTTGAAGATACTCTCGACAAAGCCTAATTTCCAGAGTTTCATAGGTATAGTCGCGTAAACTTAATCATTTTATTCAAAGTTCATATACATATAACTGAAATTCAATTATTTTTACACGCTTTGTCGAGCCTAGCTTTAGATTATCATGCGTGTGAAGTTATACTCCAAAATGGGTAGACATGCTTTTAAAAAGAAGTACATTGAATAGCGATATCCAAATACGATACCCACAAGATTTCTTTTTACAAAAATATCTTAATGTATTTGGAACTGCATCCACCTCTCTAAGGGGTCGTTTAGTAAGATGAAATCTCTGACGATTAAATTTAAAATTCGATTTATATGGTGTTTTGATTGACGGTATAAATTCAATCAGAAGCGGTTCAAGCGTATTAGTGGCCTAAAGCAAAAATTAAACGGGGCCTTAAACTTAAATTGTTCATAACTTTTATATAATTTCTTTCTTCTAGTTTTCACCTCATAATATAACAATTCTTATTTTAAATTATTTTTCATAAGATATAGTACTCAAAATATGTTAAATTTTTCTAATAATCCCTTCATTTTTCATGAAATGTTTACTTTTTCTACAAATAGTATTCTATATTTGTTAAAAAATAATAACTTATAACCTATTATTATAAAAAATGAGGCCCCTTAAATTTGGGGGTGTAAAACACATGTCTTTTTTTTAAAACCGTCGAGCCACTCCTGAAATTCATCCCAAAAGCAAATTTGAGATTATTTTATCCCATCTTTACGGTGGGATAAAGTAAACTAGTCCAAGAATTATAATCCCAAAATAATTTAGTCCGCATACAAAACTGACCCCTAAAATCTTAAATCCGACTCTGTTAATAAACATCAGGTGAGATAAACTAGTCCAAGAATTATAATCCCAAAATAATTTAATCCGCATACAAAACTGACCCCTAAAATCTTAAATCCGACTCTATTGATAAACATCACTCAAGAATCTATAGCCAAAAAGCAGATATTTTTTTTAGACTAACCAAAACAAAGAAGTCAATCCATTTAATAATATGTGATTAGCATGCTTTTTAATCCTTAATTATGTTGTTAATTCATTGAGTAGGGGCCCAGTAGCCGGCCCATGAAATCATCTTAATTAGGACAACATCAGTTATAGCCTGTGATGAGAAAATGATATGTTTTAAAATTGTCAACAAATAATAATATTAAAAAAAAAAAGACAAACAAAAATATCTAAAATGTTTTGGTTGGATTAGATAGCAACAGATTACGTTAAGTGGTCCATAATTAGCTTACAACTAAAGCATATGAACAAACAATTGATGTCATGGAGCGGCTGCAAACCGATTATCTTCACTAATTTTATATTAATTCCACTCTAATTTTTTAATCACCATCAAGCATGGCTTATTATCCTTTTAATATATACTTTAAATATCAATTTAAATTATATACATCAATAACATATTATTAGTACATCTTAATCTATTACCAAACAAGGGTCGATTTATCGACCCGTAAATAAATTCATGAAAATTCAGTAGCTTTTGTCCATCAATGGGCGATGTGTTATTTGATCTCATAGTGTAGTCTTGAATAAGTTAAATCTTGGGTTGAGTTGGATGGGTGATGGTTTATTTGATCTCGTAATATAATCCATAAGCGGCTCAAGCGTATTAGTGGCCTAAAGCAAAAATTAAACGGGGCCTTAAACTTAAATTGTTAATAACTTTTATATAACTTTTTTCATCTAGTTTTCACCTCATAATATAATCATTCTTATTTTAAATTATTTTTCATAAGATATAGTACTCAAAATATGTTAAATTTCTTCTAATAATCCCTTCTTTTTCATGAAAGGTTTACTTTTTCTACAGATAGTATTCAATATTTGTTAAAAAATAATAACTTATAATCTACTATTATAAAAAATGAGGCCCCTTAAATTTGGAAGCCTAAAGCACATGTTTTTTTTGTTTAACACTGTCGAGCCACCCCTGATATAGTCTTACATCATAATTTGAAGTTTATGGTTCCAATAACAACCTTCAGTTAAATATATTCACAACTACTTAATACGTTATTGTAATATTAACTTACTCATAGACTTTAAATTCTGAGTCTGCCTATATTATTAATTCTAGTTATCACTAGATGAAAACGGATTTGACTTAATCCCTAAGAATTAGCTCGCAAAGTAAAGGATTATCAAGATTATATTACGAGATCAAATAATTCATCACCTATCGATGTGGAAACTCAACACCCGATCACCCGTTCACATGGGAACTCAACGACGTTGTATAGTCCTCTGCATGGACAATATAAGATAAGGTTTTGATATCGCCTAAATCATTAATTATGATAGACCTAACTCAATAAAGAAATTCATATCCAATAATATAACTGAGCCTCAAAAGATATTCAAAAATTAAAACTATATAAGAAAGATTAATTAAAATAACCCATCATCCATCAATATCACTTCATTAAACAATCAGATATTGCAAACTCTAAATCACTTCATTATACTATCAACATATAAAAAAAAATTAAACTCTGAATAATATACACAATAGATCGATGTTAACATAAGATTGTGTATTTACGAGAAATGACAAAAACAAAATCCAATTAAAACACGGCAATATGATTTTGATGTTAACACAAGCTTCTACTTTATTCTACAATCAATCATATCCATAAACATGGGACTATATTTATTTAAATTACTGACTTTGTTTTCGTTGCGATTTTTTTTTTCTTACAATTATTGTATTTGACAAGATAAACGTTGAGAAGAATTAATTAGAAATATTCAAAGTCCACAATATTGTGATAGAAAATTATTGTTCAAAGAACTTGTTCTGCAAGGGAATAATAATGTGTCATCAGAGAAGTCATCCTAAAATAACTCCAAAAAATAAATAAGTTGAGACTCGAGACCAATAGAAGAGTGAAAATTAAAATAAATGGAAGGGAAAATTTGAAGTTCATATTATAATTTTTTTTTTTGACGACAAGGGAAATCCGCAGTCGCTATCTTTTTGGGTGCGCACAGGGTAAAACCCCGCTCCTATGCAATAGCTCGTAAACCACATAGGAGAAGTAACCCGCACTAGGCAAGCCTGGTGCGACGAACTCGACCAGAAGGTTAACTTAGTAAATCTCCTTGATTATTAAATTTGATACAATGGTTAGACTTGGTTTTCCTTTTCTCTCTTAACTTGAGTTCAACTTGACATATCTAAGACTTTCAATAGCACACTCTCCTCGTAATCGAAGTTCACTACAAAAGTTAGGGTATTCCTTCTTAAGAAGACACTAACCCTCCCCGATCTTGCTAACCGTGAGGTCCCAGTCTTTCGAGATTCAATCTTTCCCCTTTCAATCCCAGGAAATCACTCTTATAGGAGGAGGTTTGGTGTGTCCCCAACTTTTCTTTATTAAAATAGTAGGTTGTCTTCCACAATAAGATTAAGATCGTAAAATTAGAAGCTTGTAATATAGGTAGACCAAATTCAATAAATGATACTCCCTCCGTCCCTTTTTACTTGTCCACTTTTGAATTGACATATCTATTAAGAAAATAATTAATAACGTAGTGACTTTACTATTTTATCCCTATTAATTACTAGTTCTCGAAACGTGCAAGCTCTGTTACTATTATAATTTATATAGGTCCAACTCTTGTTGATATAAAATCGCTCAACATTGTTTGAAGTACTCCTATATGTGTTTTTGTGCATATAAAATAAACTCTTTTTAGCGTTTACTTTTTGCCTAGAACTTAAATATCAACAATTTTCTTCTTTTTTTTGGGGAGGGGGGGGTGGATAATGACCAACTTGTTAGGCTAGAACAATATTTTTACCAATTAGAATTATCACTCAAAAGTTCTAAGCCCCAAGGCTGAAGTTTCTTGGGCCACAAATACTTGAACAATCATTAAAATAAAAAAAAAATTGAAGGGCACAAACCAATAGGAAAAATAGTGATGAATAAAAAAAATATTGCATGAGAACTATTTAGATTATGTTTTTCTCCAACAATCATGAAAATAAAAAATGAAAGAAGGCACAAATCAATAAGAAAAATAGTGACCAATAAATAAAAATATTGCATAAGAACTATATTAGATGATGAAACACAAAGTGTGGTGGATCAATATTTTTTATCCAATTTATAAAGGGAGAAATTAAGTACATGAAAGGTTGTGAATGAATGTGTTTAATGGTAGAAGCTAAAGCGTTTAACAATCAAATTCATTAAGAAATAGAAAATGATAAGTTGTAACATCTAATCATGCATTTGGTCTAGTTTAATTGTCATCATTGATTCAATTTTAATAATTAGTAAAAGATTTTTTACTTAAAAAAATTGGTGAAGGGCATTTTCGTAATCTAACTTTGAACTTAAAATCTTCCCACTTATAATAAGGGCAAAATGGTAATTCAACTTTTAAGTTAAGAGCTTTCCACTTATAATAATACGAGTATATGTTATATCATCAAAAAAAAAAATCATCTACCAGGCTAAGTACAAATATGTCATAAATATTTTCTTGGGATAGCTTAATATATATAGGTTGTAGACTACTAAATGTGAATATAATCGAAGACATCTATAATCTTTTTCAACACGTCGCATTAGTACCAATTTATACTCTATCAATAGTTATTTCTCCAAACACAAAAAAGAATTTAAGAAAATTATAAAAATATTGAACCAAACTAAAATAAGTATTAAGAGAATGATTTCTATAATCTGGCCATGTACAAAATTACACTAATAACTTATCTTTTAAGTCTAGCAGGGCACTCTTATAATCGAAGGTTCTGATACCATCATTCTGCTATCGAAAAAGAAAAGC
Source organism: Solanum pennellii (assembly GCF_001406875.1). NCBI lineage: Eukaryota > Viridiplantae > Streptophyta > Magnoliopsida > Solanales > Solanaceae > Solanum > Solanum pennellii. Next base: position 73,838,629 of record NC_028643.1, on the reverse strand, counting down.
ATATCAAAGAAATCACAAGAGTTTTCAGAATGTTCATCTATGTATTTTTCTTTGTACCTACAAAATTAAAATATGCAAAGATGAAACAAAAAGAAAAGAAATAATACATACTTACTAGAGTATCTCCAGTGAACATATGAAATTAGGAAGATGGTAGATCAGATATTTGAATGATTAACATAGAATACACACAATATATTATAGTAAATGAGACTCTTTGTTTCCCTTGTCTGTTATGCCTTTTCAGTTGCATTATTTAAATATGTCTTCATTATTATATGATAGAATTATTGAAGGCTGAAACTAATAATTATACATTGTAATTAAGATACTATAAATTAAAAGTTTTATATTTAATATTAAAAAGTAACTCCAAGAAATTGAACAAATTACAAAAATATTAATTTCTCATTAAAATAATTTTCTCACCTATTAGAGCATCAAATAAGAATTAAGGAAACATAAATCAACACATGTAAACAAATTAACAATTAATTAATTTATAAATAGGCTAAGAGATGAACTTCAAAAATTTTAAACTATTTAAAAAATAATAATAACAGGAAAACGTGTCTTTAAGATAATTAAACTTTATTATATACTTTATATACTAATATTTTACTAATAACCAATTAGATGATTTTTATAATTTTAATGTAAGGATAGGGGTAAGACTTTTCAAATTTAAAAATTAAGAGTAATTAAGTTAAGACTATAAAATAATTAGCAATTTATTTACTAATATTTAATTACTTTGATTATGATTTAGTACAGGGGCAAAATAGTAATTCAACTTTTGCCTAACATTCTTCCCACTTATAATAATACTAGTTCTCGGAACGTGCATCGCACGTTTGTCCCCTAATTGATATTAGAAAATTTTAATTTATATAGCTAAGTTCAAATCTAAGTCCTTTCATATGTAAGTTTAACATAAGAATTTAACTTTGTACAAAGTATAACATGAAAATCTTGTGTTAGATGTTGGAGGTCTGATATATTAAATACTTCATGAAAAATGAACATTTATTTTATCAGAGGAATTACTATATTTTAATTATTAAACATAAGTTTTAATAATCAAAAAAGAAATTGTCTATAAAAAAGATACGTATAAAGAAAAATATTACAAAATGTTTGGGCCGTATACCATCAAATTTATAGAAAAAATTAAAATTTCAAACGAAAAAAAGAATAAATAAAGACATGACATCCATAAAAAAAGACATCACATTTAAATATATAGACAAAAATATTTTCATACTGATTGAATTACATTTTGTTAAAAGTAGACTTATTCTAGACAAAACATGACTTACTCTAGACGAAACATATCATATGCATAAAAAACTATAATCATATATAATAATAAATAAGACAAACAGAAAAGAAGGCATGAATATGTTAAGAATAAAGATAAACTGTATTTCTTGATATATATATATATATATATATATATATGAATTCTAAAATAATATTATTCAATGTATCATTTAGTCATTTTTTACTATACATTATTTTTTATTTTATTTTTACTTTTGCACTTATTTTGTACCTCTCTATAACAGTTAAGTACATGAATTTTTTGGACATTTGAGATTACATATAAAAAGGAAAAAGTACAAATATGTGGGTTTAAAAAAATAAATGATTATCAAACAATGAAAAATACATAATCATTATTCTATGGGATTTAGCATGTTTACCCTCAAAATAATTAATGATAAATACAAAAAATGTAATTAGCTTTACTATATATATCTTAAAATAGAAGAAAGGATGAATACAAAAATACAATAATCAACTACAAAGTTATATTTAAAAACTCAAAACGATGGAGATGTGAAAAATAAATATTTACTTACAACTTCATGTTGAAGTATATTCATCTTGTAACTATCATAGTTTACATATTTCTCAACAAAAAGAAGATGAATATGTATGAAATTTTAAAGGATACAAATAAATAAAATAGTAAGAATTCTTATAATTACAAACTGGTAATGAAAATTTTACAAGGGATGTAGACTAACCTACTCTAGTATGCAAGATGATTACAAACTTGAATAAAATAAGGAATATATATAATGTGGTGTGAGTGTGTTTGATAGACTCTTCATTACCCCCACTTATCTTAGAAATTAAAGTTGAAAGGTTATTAGACTCTTCAATATCTACATTTAATTAGTACATGAATATATGATGCATTAAGATCTTATTTGATGCATGAATTTAAATATAACTTTTACTTAATATTTAATTAATTAAATAGATATTAATATTAATTTATTTTAGAGGTAAAATAAGGGTAAAATGGTAATTCAACTTTGAGGTTAGAAGCTTCCCACTTATAATAATATATGATATGATATGATGAAGTGGATAAATTAAGATTTTCAATAAGTTCACCTTTTCCAAAGCAATTAATTGAGGGTATAATAGGTAAAAAAAGTGTTGTTTCTTGATTGGTCAAAATGGACAAGTAATTAGGGACAACTATAAAAAAAAAAGTGGACAAATATATATAATTCTATGATTGGTAAATGCCTAAATGGTAAATATCCAAGGGCCTTTATAGTTCTTGAGTCTTAGTTGGACCTTCTTTTCTAATACAAATGTAGGCCTCTTGATATTTTGGCCCAGCCCACTTCTACCAGAAGATGCTACCACTAGTAATAAAATAAATACTCTACTAAAATATCAAATGGGAGAATCCAAACTCAAGCATTGATTGGCTAGAAGAAGCTGACATGGCATCTCTAGATTACCATCTTATCCTTGCCCCAAAACCCAAATATCTTTGTAATCTGATTTTCCTTTACAAAAAGCCCACAAACCCCATGATCATTCCAGAACCCCCTCCACCCAAACCCCCAACCACACCTTCTTAAGTAGAGTGTTGTAACAAAGAGTTGAGTGAAAAAATCATTAGGTGCAAAATGGCTCTACAAGCAGCATCTTTGCTTCCATCTGCATTTTCTCTACACAAAGAGGTAAAAGTTGCAAACTTTTCACTTAACTAGCTTTAATTACTGACCTGGAAATGATTATCTGAAGCTCAATTGTGGCTGGCAGGGTAAAACATCAAGTGCTAATCTCAAGGACAGTAGCTTCATTGGAGTTGCATTGTCTTGCAATCTGAAATCTAAATTTACTCCTGCTGCAGGAAACAAGGTATCATAAAAATACAATCTTTATGTTTAAATCTTTGATTTTAGTAGGCGTTTCGACATGAATTTGATGATATTGGGGGGAGGAGGAGGAGTTTTTACTTTTGGGATAACTGTGTTGTCCGGAGCCAGCTTTCGCCACTTGTTAAAATTGTATGTCCAAACAGGTCTATAGGGTGCAAGTTGTTAAATAGTAACTATCTACTAAATGAAAAAGTATATTATAGCACAAGAAGTTCAATTAGAGTATCTCCTCAAGTTATTTTTAGGAATTCAATTTACTTACCAGAGTAAAGAAGCAAGAGGAGCCCAAGAAGCAGTATTTATTTCAAGCTGCAAGACAGTGCAAATATTTAACAGTTCTAGATTCTTCTTGGGTTGGTGTAGAACATAAAATTGATGGTCTTTTGGAGTTCTGGATACTTCTTTTGAGGCAGAAGCACATTTATGAACTTTTTCTTGATTCACCTCTTTTGTTGATTGACTGCTTGTTCATCAAATCATAAATAGAAACATCTCAGTTAAGCAAGAAAAAGCATATCGTCATGCGTTTATGGAGATGCAAATTGTGCGAATACTGACCTCTAAATGAACAAAGCCCATGTTTTTGACCGTTCTTCTTTCGTTGCATTTCTCTAACATTTCTTACTTGAAATGTATTGCTTAATTCCTTTATGGAGAATGAATAAACTATATCATTCACTGCTTCATTCCATTTTAGAGTGTGAGGTAACATATCGCATATCATGTATAGGAATTGACAAGGAAATTAGCAATTGTACCTATTAGAGCACAAACAGCTGCTACCACTCCTGCGATCACCCAGTCTACCTCAGGACAGAAGAAAACCCTCAGGAAAGGCAATGTGATAATTACCGGAGCCTCCTCTGGTTTAGGACTAGCTACAGCAAAGGCTATAGGCGAGTCAGGAGACTGGCACGTTATAATGGCCTGTAGGGACTTCCTCAAGGCTGAAAAAGCAGCAAAATCACTTGGCATTCCGAAGGAAAATTACACTGTCATGCATCTGGATCTCGCTTCCCTTGAAAGTGTCCGCCAATTTGTAGATAATTTCCGACGTTCAGGGAGGCCACTTGATGCGCTAGTATGCAATGCTGCAGTGTACTTGCCAACTGCTAAAGAGCCAACTTTTACGGCTGATGGATTTGAGCTTAGTGTGGGCACCAACCATCTCGGACATTTCCTTCTTTCAAGGTTGCTGCTAGATGACCTCAAGCAATCAGATTATCCACAAAAGCGCCTTATAATTGTTGGCTCCATAACAGGTACTGATCTGAAACTTAAAAGTTTATGCTCTCATGTCCAGCATACTCGTTTTCTTTGAGCAACTTAATTTCACGTCACCTAATGTAAGATAGGAACAAATTATCAAAAGCTGTACAGTTAGAATTCTACAAAGTAGCATGTAGATGTTCTTACTTATAAGTAATTTAGCACTAACATATGTAGATATACACAAGACAGAGAATGGAGAAACTACACGTCATGATGTGTCAAATAAAACGGTGGACAGCATATATGGGGGAAAAACACTGTTTTGTTCTTTGAGCTTCTGAAGTACGTACTTTAGTAGCACTTAGAGCTATTTTGGACTTCAGTACGAGTATTATCTTCCCCAAAAAAATAAAATGCTGGACATCCTGTACAACTTCTTGTGAAGTAGTAGATCTTAGCGCTATTTTAGACTTAAGTACGAATATTACCTTCCCCAAAAAAATAAAATGCTGGATATCATGTACAACTTCTCCTTGTGAATTATCATTTTATTAAAGGAAATCCGAGATGATTGAAATCTAATACTATAATTTTTCTGCTACAGGAAACACAAATACTTTGGCTGGAAATGTGCCACCAAAGGCTAATCTTGGAGATCTACGAGGACTTTCAGGAGGGTTGAATAGTTTAAACTGCTCACCCATGATTGATGGAGGAGAATTTGATGGTGCCAAAGCCTACAAAGACAGCAAAGTCTGTAACATGCTTACCATGCAAGAGTACCATAGGCGTTTCCACGAGGAGACTGGCATTGCCTTTGCTTCCCTCTATCCCGGCTGCATTGCTGAAACTGGTTTATTTAGGAATCACATTCCCTTGTTCAGGACTCTCTTCCCACCATTTCAAAAGTACATAACCAAAGGCTATGTATCTGAAGAAGAAGCAGGAAAAAGACTTGCACAGGTTAGTCAAAATTAGCAAACTTGGACACCTTTATCCCTAGCATTTTCACAGATTGAATCCATTAACTAGCACATGAGAAGTACCACTGAATCATCTGAGCTAAATCCACAGGTAGTACGTGATCCAAGTCTTTCAAAATCCGGTGTCTACTGGAGTTGGAACAGTACCTCCTCCTCGTTTGAGAACCAGCTGTCGAAGGAAGCCAGTGATGCAGAGAAGGCACGCAAGTTATGGGAGGTCAGTGAGAAGCTCGTTGGACTGGCTTAAATGGAGTGGCAAGGGTGTGACTTGTTTTCCCATCCAAGTCAGGAGAAGATGTATATATGAGATCACCAGAGTTCTTTTATCAAAATACTTATTGGTATTTGTTGTTGATTGATTTTACCAACATAGAGTTTTCAGGTAGGTAGGCAACAAGTTCTTGTAATGATATGGACATCTCAATTCTAAGACCGTGTGCATAACATTCTCTAGTTTTGTTCCAGCAACTCTTGAACTGGAGGGACCTGCAAAGAATTGATCAGATCAAAGAGTATATGATCGATCCATCATGTTATTTACCAAATTAAGATAAGAAGACTGGTATTTCTAAATATCCATTAATAGCTAGATTCGCTACTTGTTACCATTCATATTTCATTTGCGTATAACAAAAATATTGAATCATAGAGGACTAAAATCTTCGGATTGTTCTGATATGAGCAGCAAAAAAATACCAGTATATATGTTCAGGGTTAAGGCATAATTTCCCTATGATAGTAAGCATGCATATAAAATAATCACTATATATATAAATCATTCAGAACATAACATGTTCACCATGTGTAAAATAAGCAGCAAAAAGAAAACGCCATTATATACTTTCAGGATCAAGAGAGAAATTTTCACTGCAGTAAGCATATAGAACAGTAACAACCAGTTCTTCATGAGAATCCAATTTCTGAACTATTTACACATTGGAACATGATAAAGATGCTAATCGATCTATTCGCTAGAATATGAGATCTGTATCAAACAAAATTTGTCATCCTACATGTTAAAGTTAAACGAAAAAGCTTCTAATCTGAAGAGGAGATGTATAAGCAAAGAGAGATATCACAACTGTTTTATCAAATAAAATTATGATGATTGGTTGTTTGAAGAGAGAAATTGAGGAAGCTGCATACAGGCTATTTGAGCCAGATCGAAGAAAGAAGGGCTTCAGAAATCAGAGTTCAGAACCAATTGAACTTTGAAGGAGAGAAAAAGATAAATGGAGAGAGAATCTAACTTAGTCAGTCTACCCAAGATTCACTCATTTAAGGTCCATTTTGCAGAAACTAAGACGGAGGAGAAACGTAACTGCTGGAGAGTTGAAGAAAAGAATAGCCATGAGCTGTGAATTACTCAGTCACAAGGAGTTACAAACTTTTGTATACTGTGAAAAAGGAAAAAGAGGGAAAGGACCAAGTTTTGACCCAAAAAGTAAGAAAAAGGAAAAGAGGAGGATGGGGTGAGAGGTGAGAGAGGTCAAATACCTAGGCACTTGTAAACTTTCTGATATAACCGTCGAACTTGCTCATGTTCAGTTTTCTTGAACCTTGCCACAAATGAAAATTGAGGTGTCGTGAGTGGTCTTAGCTGCAACACCTGCAGCTTCCAGATTATTCAACACAAGTATCATCAGTACCCTTTTAAAGGACAAGCCTTAATAATCATTCATAGACTGTTGTTTTCCGCTTCACCAAAACCAAGTGATTTATAAGTTCCACCTAAGGAAAGTTTGTAGCCCTTCCCCACTAAGGTCCCCAAGATAACAGCCATGAAGGAGATCAACATGCAGAGACAAAGCCACAACCTTAACTTAGGAAGCTGAGAATAAACTACTGCATTATTGTGCTTCAGCTGGAAACTATGCAACATTGACTCTTACCTGGGCAACTTTTGAGCACTTGCTGAGGACTTATTCTACTAAGCTGCAAATTCTGGAGTCATTTGCCACCATTGGGTTGGATTAGTACGTTCAGAAAGAGTATCGTCATCCCAACTGCCTTACTGTATCTAAGTGTTAAAAACAACAATGATTGATTTTCGAGACTAACATTATTTCAAGGGCACGTACAGATCAGAGGCCTAAAGCCACTACAGTACTAAGAGTGCAGCTTGGGTCAACTAACACAAAAATACAGTTCGCTCAACAACTGCTAGTTGTTTTCTAAAACTATTGGCTAAACTAAAGACTCAAGAAAAGTAAAACTCTTTCAGTTCTTGGATCTCAAAGCTAATACCATCACCAATGGCAAAATGGTCTTGTATTGCCCTGATCAATTAAGAGATTATCTTTTGACCAGCTCAACCTAACTGTTTCATTGATAAATACCAGTTGCTTCTTAAATCCTATTTCAACTGACTTGTCAATACAATTTTTTCATGATTGTCAGCACCTACTAAGTCCCAAAAACTGCCTTGATTGGTTATCTCTTTGACAGTGCACAAAACATTCATAAGTAACACAAAATAATAAATTGTATTATGTCGGATGCTGATTTAGCTAGCAATTAATTAACCCTATTGGTCTCTTAGACTTAGCTACCAAAGAAGAGAGAGGTCTAAAAGAGTAGTGGGAGATTTAAAGGTGGCTTCTTCTGATGCCAAGGTGCTACTTAAGTCAAATATGTCTCCTTAACTAACCTTGTTGCATGCTTGTTATCCTCTTTGATAACCTTCCTGAAGAAATCGTGTGATTGCAAGGTCCATGGACTTGTCAGTCACTACGGTCTAAGTTGTGCTAATCAGGCATGGTGATAGAGTTATCAAGCGTGGCGATATCTGCCAACAATGCTTTCAGTTTGTCACAAATCTGTCAACTGCATGGAAGGGCATAAATTCTGTAAAAATATTTCAACTGACACATAGATAACTGAGTTATCTGCTGCATAATCTAGTTCTTGTTCGTGCAAAAGCACAAGCAGCACCATTGCACCTGCGGTACTTCCCTATAGCTACATACAAAACCAATTCATAAAATGTTCAAGAAACATAGAATTCAGTTGATGAACTTGTGAATACAAAGTCAAACCATTAACCATAAACTGATACATAGCAAGTGCAGAACTCCAAAAGTACTTCTTAGCACAGACTAAAATGAGTTCATGCAAGCTTGACATTAGCAGATGAAACTTTTAAGATAAGAAATATCAAAAAGGTATGACATGTGATTGGCAGAAGTAAGATTATACAGGCTAATCAAATGGTCGGACTAAAAAAGAGATCCTTGTGTTTTGTCAAGAGATAAGCTGTCTTCATCTCAGCTCTATTGCCAATGCCAATATAATAGGTATGTCCACATCCACAAATAACTTCAAAATTCGCCATGTACTTCATCAACTCATATTTCACTAGTGAAGTGAAAAAAAAGTAACATACAGAAAAGGCACACGAGATTTCTGATGAAACATAGAAGGCATATGAAATAAAGTTATACAGTACGAGATTGTGGAGGAAATACAGTAAAAGTCATTACAAGTACAAAAAATGCAGAAACTTCATCAGTTTCAGACTTGAAGCTTACATTTTGCAACATCAAAGCCATGACAATGTACCTCGTTCATTCTTTCACGGAAAAGAAAAACAAGATCTAGAAGCGAATATATACTCTTAACACTTGAGAAAATAGAATTCAACAAAATTCCGGGGCAGAAGTAAATGAATATTAGAGAATTAGAGTATCCTGCATACTCATTTGTTCCATAGCATCTAGCTCTAGGATATTCTTCACCATACAAGGAGTTGGGTACTAGCTGATTTATCCACTCTTTGAGGAGCCTACTGACTCATCCCATTAGAAAAGAGACCAGCTCTTGATTGCTCTCTTTTTCCATTTTTTCTTTTGTTTCTTTTATTTTCTCTTAAGTTACCCAGGAAATTACCTCGTACAAAAAAAGAACTGCACAGTGAATTTTAGTTGTCAAACAAGAATGTTGATCAAACCTTCTATTAAACGGAATCATAGCACTTCGTCTCTGAAAATACAAGAAGAAACATAACCTTGAGAACAATATGAGAAATGGAAAATTGCAATTTTTTAAGCTCACAGAAGGTGACAAATACAACCAAGATCCAACCTATTGAAGTAAAACTCAAATAAGGATGTTTTAACTACTGTCTCCTAACCCATAAATCTCTCTAGATTATCAAGTACATTGACTCATACACTACAGCAGATTAGTTGTGGTTATTTTCAGCCAAATTCTCCTCCTTCTTTAGTGTGGCTACCACCTTCTTCAATATGCTTTCAGTTGGTTCATGAGAGTTCTCTACGGCCTTTGATGTAGCTTGCCATTTTTCACCATGCTTTGGCTCTGCAGCAACACATCGCTTCAGCACATCGCTCCTCTGCTCTTCTGCTCCATGCTGCTGTTCAAATTTGAAATACAATGCCCAGAAATCACCAATATCTGGTGCAAGGGTCACTGCCCTGTTGAACCAATTTCTTGCTTTGTCCACTTTCCTCTCCTGCCAAAACAACTTAGCCACAGCAGCAATAACATGAGGATCATGATCACACTTCTTTAAAGCGTCAGAGCTCTTGGTTTTTCTTTGAGGTCGAGGCGCCATCTCAATTGAAGCAGCCCATAGAATGCCACTGTTGGGGCACTCCTGCAATGCTTTAGCCATCATAACATCAGCTTCCCTTTTGTAGCCATGCCTAGCTTCAGCCCGCACAGCTGCAAGCCATAGCTCAGGGTTTTGAGGATTCCTCTTCCTGGCCATAGTAAGAACTGCTCGAGCTTTGCTTAGCCCATTCATTTTCTCCTCTAGAGACGCAAGGGATAGCCAAAGGGGTATACAATTGGGGCAATTCTTAATGCCAGATTCAAACGCATCCTTCGCCTTGTTAGAATTACCAAGTCTTTCTTCCAACTGTCCCAGCATCAACCAAAGTTTGAAAAATGAGGGGAAGCGCCTCAATGCTTCATCCAGTAATCTCCTCTCTTCATCCACATTTCCAAGTTCTCTCTCCACAATGACTGACTTCATCCAAACCCGTTCCAAGCCTCCCCTTTCACGTGCCTTAGCAAGAAGCTTCCTTGCCCTTTCTGTCTCACAGTTCTCAAACTCAAGCTTGAAAGCAGCAAGCCATATCTCCTCAGAATCAGGAATTGCAGCAAATGCTTCCTCCAGAATTGCTCGAGCAGCAGGAACATCACCAGCAAGCCACTTCTCTTTGGCACCCATCAACCATAGAACCTCAGCCTTTGGAATGTAGGTAACTGCTTTTCGAAGCAGGGCATCAAGCGATTCCCTGGTGCCATGACTTTTCTCGAGCTGTGCAGCTTTAAGCCAGATGCTTTTCTTAGTTCTAAATACAGTAAGAGCATGTGCATAAATGTATTTCGCTGTTTCAATAGAACCCCTTTTCTTGCACTCTTCAGCATCAGCAACCCAGGTCCTCTTCCTATCTTCTTCCTCAACCCCAACCCCAACAGTGTTGTTTATTATAGCTTGGCAAGTCCCAAGAGAACCAGCTCTTTCACATCCTTCAGCCTCCTTCATCCAAGCCTCCCTGTCAATCTCCAAACCTTCTCTCTGCAAAGCCCTTATTGCCCTTTCAATAATTTTCCCAACTGAAGCAGTATTCCCATCAGCTTCTTCAAGCCTAGCTGCAGTGATCCAGATGGCAGGCTCTTTAGGCAGCTTTTCTCTAGCCTTGTTAAGTACCTTCTTAGCATTTTCATAAGTTTCCAACTTAGCAAGAGCAAGCCACAGCTCCACATGCAATGGACAGCATTCCACAGCCCTCTGTAGCAAAAGTCTAGCATCTTCTTCATTGGCCAACTCCACAACAGCTTTCCACAACCTCACTGAATCAGGGATATGCTCTAGACCTTTCCTCAACACACGGCTCTTGTTTGCTGTATCATCCTCTAACTTTGAAGCCTGCATCCACAACTTGACTGAATTAGGATTTGCTTTAACACCTTGAGCGATCACTGCCTTAGCCTCAAGGGGGCTCGCCAAACGGCACGCCTCCAACCAAACATCCTCATTCTTAGGACACTCTTCGCACCCTTTCTTTATCAACTGTCTTGCTACTTGCATCTTCCCTGCAACCTCCTCCAGTCTAGCAGCTGCTATCCAACCAGGAGGGTGCTTTGGATTCGTCTGAGTAACCGACTTAAGCAACAACCTGGCCTTCTTTATATCGGAAATCTCAGCATCGCTAGTAATCTTCATACTCTTCAAATCAGTCAAGTATCCCTTAGGATCCACGACGGTTTGCCCAGTAACAGAATCCAAAATCCTATCCAACCTCACTGACAACACAGTTCCTCTCCCTTCACCCACCGCAGTCAAATCTGCAACTGGCGTCTGTGAAGAAGGCGTCTCCATGCCACCAACCATCCTGCTCCTCGGATCCAATGCAGTTACATGCTCTTTTTCCTGCCTAGCCTTCTCCAAAAGAGTATCAGGTACAGGCACAAAACTCTCAAACCTCTTCTTCTTGTTTCGTAACGAATAATCCCCTATTTCAGGTATACTGTCCCACTCATCACTAGACAATGTATACAATTTCCTCTTCAAATCAGCAAACTGTTCAGTAATTTTCGGATTCGAAGCTCTATACTTTTCAATTTCTTGCTTTAACCTAGCTTCTCTCCTATCTTTCCTCCTAGAATCCATCCTCTGATCAATAGATTCCCAAATCGCATCAGCTTCTTTATCATCTTCATCATACTCAGCAGACGCAAACAACCCCACATCATTTCCTTCAAATTCATCAAATTTCTGATTCTCATCATACCCCTTTTCCTCCGCATCCTCCTCTTCATCTTCATCTCCAGCACCCTTTCCACGTCCACGTCCAACTCCAGTCGCCGGTGCACCCCCAACAGCTGAACGATCAGGGAGGTCAGGAGCAGCACGAGCCGGACCAATATCAGAACGGGTAGTGAAACCTGTAGCACCACGACCCAACCCAGCAACATAATTCGGAGGAGGTCTCGTGTTAAGAAATTCAAGCCGGGCTTTCGGTGCCCCGGGAGCTTGCATACCTCCGAGAAGAGGAACGTGTAGAGTTAGAGTGGAATTAGGGGAAATCCCTAGATCGGATAACAGTGCTTCCACATCGAGGAGACGCCGGCAGGATGAGTAGAGTCGTTGTTGAGTGATTGGGATATGGAACTTTTGATGGATTTCTAGGGTTAGGGTTTGAAGAGAAGTTACAAAAGGATTAATTTCTAGGGTTAGGGTTTTGTGATTCGGAAGATTGATGAACACCATGATTGTTCGTTGTTGAGCAAAATCGTTCACAGCTGAAAAAACACAACAATTTCACCTTTTTCTGGATCAGGCAAGTCGGTGCGAATTCATTTCTGTTGTGTACTAAAATATCATAAGAGTTTTTAGGCTAACTACACAATTTTATTTTTTTTATTTAGATATTTGAGTCTTAATTTAATTATGGTAAAAAAAAATCAAATATATTTTATTTGAGTTCAATTTATATAATTAAAAAAGATAACTTTTGCATATAATCATTTAAAAATAACTTAATTATGCTTCATAGCTATAATTTGTTAATTACGATTTGTATCTACATGCTATATGAAGGAGAGCGACGAGCGAGATTGGAAGAGAAAGGAGAGAGGCGAGCGAGAGAGGACAGAGAGTGAGAGAGGGGTGAATTGTATATGTATATCGATTAGATAATGTATATATGTAACTGGTATACATATGTATTTGTATATCTAGCAAGCGAAATTTGGCAAGGGAGGAGAGAAACGAGCGAGAGAGGACTATAATTTGTAAAATTCGTATCTTGTTTTCATAATTCATGTGTATTTGTACAATTGAGTAATACAAAGTCTGAAACAATAAAAATATGATAAAAACTCAAAATAACGAATTGATACAAATATATACATATGAATTTTACACAAATTATATTACACAAGTTACATTTTATAATTATATTATATAAAGTCCGAAAAACTACAAGTTTATAAAAAATTTAAAAAGTTATAAAAAAGAAAAAAAAAATTGAATGCATATGGTGATAAAACTGAAAAATCAAAGGAAATCATCGTCATATACAAATACAAATCGTCATGTACAAATGTGGCTAATTGTATAAATTCAAAATTAACTCGCGTAATTAATGGTTAATATTAATCGCGAGAGGTAATTATAGCAAATTATAACTATGATAAGTCATTAAGAAGTACAATAAGTTTGCTTAACTGCATAATTTTCTTTTAAAATAAATAACATATATTATGTTATTGACTTAACTATCTAATGGGTAAATGGAAATATATGCAAATATTTCTTTTTCGATATATCAATTAAAAACTAACCGAAATGTTTTATTAAGTGAAATTTCTCGATAAATTTAAAGGCTAACTATGTATTACGTCGAGGTTTTACTACTATGAGTTATAACAAGGTATATTTTAATGAAAAATACTCATATATGATATCGAACTTTGAGAAAAATGTTTATATATGTCTTTTGTTAAATGTTTAGCTCATTTATGCCATTTTCATTTGATAAAAAACTCATTCATGTCATTATTCGTTATTTGAAAACTGTTTCAACTTTGTAAAATTATTTCTCACACATGATCAATTACAATTCGATCACATCACTAATTAAATTATATTTAATAAGGATAAATGTCTAGATACTCCATCAAACTTTGAGAAAATGTCCATCTATGTTATTCGTTAAATATAATGGCACAAATAAATCTTCTTTTTTTTTCAAAAATGTTTGATTACTCATGTAATTTACTAGAATGTCATTATTAGGGAAAATAGAAGTGTAATAAGATCTGGAAAAAAGTTCCGAAAACTTAGCACTTCAGCAGAGAACAAGAAAGAGCCAATGGCGACAATTTCATTCAAATTTGCTTCTCCTTCAAAGCCCTTAAACCCTTCGATCGCTCCCAAAAACCCTACAATTTTCAATCTACTACCCACTCCATCGAATCCCCAGCTCAAAAGAGCCTTTTTTATCAAATCTCCTTCAATTTCTCCTATCTTTATCAGGGCTCTAAAGCCCCAACAATGTTGCACTTCTTCCACTCCAATCACTTCCCTTTTTACCGGCATAGTTGAAGAAATGGGTCAAATTAAACAACTGGGTTATGATAAACCCGACAGTTTCACCATGAAAATCCAAGCAAAACTCATTCTTGAAGATATCAATCTCGGCGACAGCATTTCCGTCAACGGAACTTGTTTAACAGTAGCTGAATTCGATACCCAGAAGTTGGAATTCAGTGTTGGGTTGGCGCCGGAGACACTAAGGAAGACTTCTTTGATCGAATTAGAACAAGGGTCTTTGGTGAATCTGGAGAGGGCTTTGAGGCCTAGTACTAGAATGGGGGGTCATTTTGTGCAGGGACATGTTGATGGGACTGGTGAGATTGTTGAGCTCAAAACTGAAGGGGATTCTTTGTGGGTGAAAGTGAAGACTGCTAAAGAGATTTTGAGATACATTGTGCCAAAAGGATTCATTGCTGTGGATGGGACTAGTTTGACTGTTGTCGATGTGGTTGATGAAGAAGGCTGTTTTAACTTCATGTTGGTGGCGTACACGCAGCAGAATGTGGTGATTCCATTGAAGAAAGTGGGGCAGAAGGTTAATCTTGAGGTGGATATATTGGGAAAGTATGTGGAGAGGCTTCTTAGTAGTGGCTTTGTGGATTCCATCAAATCTTCATGAAAAGGTTGTTACTTTGTGCTTCATTTTATCTGTGTAACTTGCTTTGACAGAATTTTGTATCTTGAATTTCAGAGATGTTGCTTTCCGAATTGTCTCCAGGTGTATTTCGAGAAAATGTTTCAACGAAATAGAATAAACTATATCACCGTGACTCGGGCTTGAGTCAAAGCAAAAGTATGTGAATTTTACACTTGAATTTAGTAATATCAGTAGCACACAATCAATGTGTCAAAAACTTGAGCAACATTAATGAGGGCTTTTATGCTTGATTGTACTGATGTGTTAATCTTCATGGTTTCACATAGTGTAAACATCAATGAAAAGCAGACGCGAATATTTAGTTGCGTACAAGTCTTTTTAATATCAAAGAGTTTTGAATTCTTGTTCAGGATTAAGGTTGCTCATGCTGATTTTGTTTGTTCTTTAGTTGGGTAATGTGAAGTGTTATTGGTTGCACTTCTAACAGGCTGATTTAATTGATAATTTTTTGATTGAACAAGATTATGATTGCATTGCTAGCTGGTTTCAATCATCATTTGTCTCAATTAAGTTGTTTCCATGTAGCTACTTTCTCTTTATAGCAGTTCCACCTAACCGTAAACATGTGGAAGAATGAACCCTGACTTGTTGAATTTTGTCCAAATACTCTGAACATCACAGAAAATTTGGAAAGAAAATTTCAAAGTTGTGTGATTTCTTGGTGTCGAACATGTCCAATACCTGTATAAGTATTAGGCTAGCTACTGCTGCAAAAAGATAGAGTTGGTTACATATTATCAGCTGAGCTTTTCTGCAACTTCTACCATATTTGAAGCTTCACTTCTCTCCCTTTCCTTGCGGCTTTTGATTATTAAAAGGATTTGGCCCAATTGGGGGAAGACTCAGTCTTAAATGTATTCATGGTTCAATGAACAATCACAAAATGTGTTTACTAATATATGGTTTTGAGAATTAGAGCTTTTATATCTTTGAATATCCATGATCTCTAGACTTCTCATCTTTCATATTCTTGGGATGTTCATCTACAATTTCCCTTATATAAATGGTTGAGCTGCTTGAACAGCTTGTTTTACCGCCATGGCTGTTTGGCTATTCATGTTCCTACTAACGAGTTTTGCTTGTACACGTGTTACCTATTCTGGTACTCTTTGAAAAGCCCATTTCTGAATCTTCTATGTACTCCAAAACGCTTCCAAGCTCCTCAGTCCTCTCTCCTCTTATTCCTATAGTCTCAGTGGTGTGGTGTATTTCTTCCTGAAATTAGGAAATTGACAGATTAAAACTGGATGCGGTTGGCTTCTTAATCACCGTACATACATCTGAACTGGTTAGTTTGCTCTTTCTACTGTCTTTTTTGTTTTCTTTTATTTTTAGTTCTTGGTTGTTTATTCGAAATAAGGGTCATTTGTATTTGAAGTTGCTGTTTGCCTTCTCCCCTAACAGTTTTATCAAGTTTCTACTTTATGTGGTTAAGACTGATTAAATCCAAAAGTTCCATTTTGCCAATAGTTTAGTTCTGTTCTCCCAGCTTTTTGGGATTTATGATTGAGATGTTCAGCTATGTCTTCATAATTGCTCAGCAACAAGTCTCAGATGGCCTAAACAGTTGTGTTATTACATCGCGAGATGTTCGCGTTGGTGAAGAATCAGCGAAAATCATTCAACAAGTAAACCAATTATGAATGGATGAACCATTTCCATGTTGATAGTTATGCTGTTGAAATAGTGATTCTCTCCATCTTCCCATTACTAAATAGGAATAATTTGTCAAAAGATTACCAGTTGGAGCATCATTTTGCCTCAAGCCTATATCATCTTAAACTTTAGTTGATTTTGTAATTTTTTCTTTCTTGTTTACTTTCCATGTTTTTCTATTCTATTACAAGCCATCTAAGCATATTTGATGTGTTGTGACACCAAAGTTGTCATTTCACTTTCACATCAAATATGGTAGTATAAATTATGGGATAAAAAAAATCCAAAAACTACCTAATACCTCCAATCAAATGTTAAATATTATATCTTATACCTCACGCTAAATGACTACACATATAAAGATAAAGGTTGCATTCGAGTAAGCTCTTACTTGTTTCCTCATTGTTATAGGTAGGGATGCATAAATTCCAACCGAAAGTAAACCAAACAATAATCGAGTCAAACTGGAAAAAAAAATTCGATTATATTTGGGTTGATTTGGTTTTAACATAAAAAAGTCAACACGAAGCTAAATCAACCTGATATTATATATATAGTTTTTAAAATTTATTTTATATGGTATGATGTCATTTCTAAATATTACTTATATACATTTTCATAAATTTTATCTTTTAACATATTTTTTTCAAGTTTTTGAGACTTATTTTTGATTTGTTTGCTTTTACACGGTAAAATTATCTATTCAAAAATCAATTTTTGATCTTTTCTAGGGTTATCTCACGTATCGATAATTAATTATAGTGAATAATTGTTATTTGCTTTTCGAAATTTTAACTTTTAAAGGTAATAATGACCACACTAAAACTAGTAAAATATATATTTTTAGGTGCAAAAATATTAATGCTGAGTTTAAAATAGTATTCTAGATTAGAATAAAAATGTTTGAAATTTATATTTCAAAAATTATTATCTTTTATTAAAAGTATTTTAGAACTTTAAAATAAATTACTAACTCTTCATATTATTAAAATATAGTTTTAAATAACAATATCTGAGGTGTCTTTTCAAACATGACAAAATATCTCATTAACATAAGTAAAAATTAGGCAAATCACATAGTCTAAGGGATAAATTATTTTTTATCCCTAGTCTTTAACAATTTACCAAAAATCCCCTTTTTTATACGAATCCGAATATTTAATATTGTGAATGATACTTAAATTAGAGCGTACGGATATTTTAATATTTAATTTGTTGTTATCAATTACAGCGTAAAAAAAAGGGATAAAATTTATCTCACGATTCAAGCGGACGTTTAACAAAATTAGCGTAAAATCTGCATAAACCTCTAACTGATTGATGACATTAGTGAATTTCAAATTGTCAAACCTTCACATTGTTCTTCGAAAAAAACACTCAAAACTTGGTTTAAGAAAATTCTGAAACGCAATTTGTGAAAATACAAAAAATGAATATTTTGATCTTGTTAAGACGTTCTTAAATATGATTTGCTAATTGTGATTTTTAAAATCGTTATCCTCTATAAATTTTAGAACCCACTAGCCTGGAATCCTGGCTCCGCCTTTGCTTCCAAGAATAGTAACAGGACAGATCATGAACATTTGGATGATATGGCTTCCATAGCAAAGCCACTAATCAAAACAAGCAATAAACCACTAATCAGCCGAAGCAAGCAAAAGCAAACTTATAATTATTATATTAAATTTCCAATATAAAATAATTTGAATTAATTTAATTAGACCTGGCCATATGACTTTCAATTAATTTGAATTAATTTAATAAAATCAGTTAGAATTTAAATAAGAATTTTAGACTATCAATTTAATTGAACATATCATAATATGTAAACTTATAATTATTATATTAAATTTTCAATATAAAATAATATTAAGGATATACCAATATTAGTGACTAGAGCTTGTAGATATATATTTTTTACATGGTAGTATATGGAGTTAACCTCTAGTTGTACTAAATCAAATATTGAAATATTCTTTGACCAGTCCTTCAAATTTCTAAGGGAATATTTTTTTACATATGATCACATTTCAGATTCTATTTATGAAATTACATTAAATTTATTGTTATTAGTTGGACGGAATTGATAGCCAAAAAGAAGAGAAGGATATATCACCCATTAATATATAATGTAAGGGAATTTATAATGGTAAAACCAATGCAATTAAAAACTTTTGTGTATCCAATAATATTTGTCTATTATTAATTTTGCACACTTTAAGAAACTATAAATAATATGATAATTTTACTATATTACCTTTTGAAAAATAATACATTTAACGTCTTGAAAAATTTAATAAGGGAATAAAAATAATTAATGAAACTAAATTAGGAACTAAGTGTAAAATTATCCATTAATTTTATAAAATAGACAAGTATAATGAAACATCCCAACATAATATAGTGGACAACTATTGTTAGATAGAGATAGTAATTACTTGACATTGTAAACTACGAACACCTAATAGTATACACCAAATATAATTCATCTATTGTATATCTTCGAGATATACAACAATGTGAATTAAATATCTCAATATACGCAATACAAAACTAGAGGTATGTATACGATACAATTACGTACACACCAAAGGACCAAAAAATGCATACATGTATATCTATAGATAGGGATTTTATAACAATGACTACGCCTAATTTAAAATGATACAATTGAAAAAAACAACTAAATAACAATGCAAAAAATTGAAATATTATAAGTGAATGTTCGTTTCTATTTCCATTGAGTTTATGCCGAGTGAATTAGGTAATTTGTGGTGGTGCTTCAAATGACTTATCTTACTATATGTCAAATTCTCGAAAAGGATTATAGAAAAATAAACAAAGAATTTATATCGAGTTGAATAAAAAATTTGAACGTATTTATTTATTAACCAAATGATTTTTTGTCTGTTTAAATTTAATTTAACCTACTCATTTTACAAACCCAATGTATAATCAATCCTCACTATACTACTAGCAAAAAGTAAATATTTTCTCCAAAGACCGTTTCTATTTTCTTTTTAGTTTGTTTGAAAAAGAATAACTTCTTTCTTTTTTTGGCAACTCTTTAACTTTAACTTTTCACTTGACATGTTTAAGACCACAATATTAAATGACATTTTGGTATATTTGACATAACTTTAATTTGGAATCACAAGATTAAAAAATCTTCTTTCTTTTCTTAAATTCCGTTCCAAGTCAAACTAGGTTATTCTTTTTTTAAACGGAGAGAGTAGCTTTTTTCACAACCTATTAGATTGTGTAAAGTATATACTCCGTCTGTTTAAAAAAGAATGACCCTATTTCCTTTTTAGTATGTTTTGAAAAGAATAACCCATTTTCTTTTTATACAATACTTTAACTTTAATTTTTCATGTGCCATGTTTAAGACTAAAAGATTAAAGGACATTTTGATATATTTGATATAACTTTAATTTAGAACCACAAGTAAAAAATTTCTTTCTTTTCTTAAACTCTGTTTCAAATTAAACTAGATCATTCTCTTTTAAATGGCAGAAGTAATTATTTTAAAAAAAAATAATATATATCATATTATATTATTTTAATGAACATGACTTAGATACTTTTGGCTTAAAAATAAATTTAGCAGAGCTATAAGTGGACAGGAAAAAGAGACTTTTTCCACAGTCCGATCGCTCTGTTCGTTAGCAACATGCATCT
The DNA here is from genome assembly GCF_001406875.1 of Solanum pennellii. NCBI lineage: Eukaryota > Viridiplantae > Streptophyta > Magnoliopsida > Solanales > Solanaceae > Solanum > Solanum pennellii. Next base: position 73,818,172 of record NC_028643.1, on the reverse strand, counting down.
TTCATTTGCATATACAAATAGAACCACATTTTCACTGGGGACCTTTTCAAACACTTTGCAACAAATATGGAGAATTTCGAACAAACCTACGCCGACGGTACGGAGGAGATCCCGTCGACGGCAAGTCCTTTCGACGATCACAACTACGATGGTTTCGACCATTCCCAGCGTTATGAGTTCGATGTTACCTCCGCCGATGACGGCGGCGATGTTCCTCCGCCGATGCCGTCGGATATAGATGATTTTTCTGCAGGTGAACAGCAGCATTACTATCACGATAACATGCAGTCGCCGGAGAATAGTGGATTTGCTCCATCTCCTAATCGCGAGTATCAGGGTTCACCTTTTCATGAGACAATGGAGGGTAATCAAGGATCTGATGTGCAATCTAAGCCATATGATCTCGGAGCTGATACGGATGGCCTTTTTTCATCCGGTACTGATGGACCGTTGCTTCCTGATCCTACAGAGATGCGTGAGGAAGGTGCTGCTTTTCGAGAATGGCGTCGGTAAGTTTTACAATGTGTATGATTAATTGTCTTTCTTTTGGCTTCATTTATGCTGAATTATGTTTGAGCTTTTCCCAATTTTGGTTTTCAATTTTTTTTTTCCGATCTGTGCTTGACGTTTATTGCCTTAATATGCCTTTTTGTTGAGTCCTTGTATAGCAAATATATGACCTTAGCTCTCAGTAGAATTAATGAATCAAGAGTCAAATGTATGCATACTTCATGTTATAATGCACAGAAAGTGGCGGATCCAGTATTTGAGCTGTCAAGGACTTGGAGGGTATGCATATTGAGAAGAACTTAGTTAAGTTCTTTAAAATGATGATGTAATAGGTAACTATAGGTGAATCTTTTTAATAATATTGATTGTTATCCTAGAAAAAAAGGGTAAACAAATTGATATAACAGGTTAAATTACATTGATAGAGTAAAAAATTCATTACACTATGAGTGCAAGTAATTAATATCCTCTGAATAAATGTATTTAGAACAAAAGGTTAGCCACTCCTTTGCTTCTGATTTTTCTAGAAGGTGCTATTAAGTTGTTAGATACCCAACATTCTAAGTGACGTAAAAGCACACAGTATACGAAGTCTCCTTTTCATTAGCTGAACTTACTCTGGAATATCCTAACCTGTAGAATTTGGATAATACAACTTCACCTTTCCTCACTGTTGATATGCGCCAGGATCATCACTAGTTCAACTCAGTCAAGTTTGCTAGTGCATTACACACAAAAAAAATATGGTGGACACACTATGTATTTTATTCTGGTATTCGTTTAGGAGCTATATCATCCTTAAGCTTCTTCTCCATCTTCATGGATTTAAATGCTTCTTTTTTTTCATTCATGAATCACATTCGTTCAAAATCTCAAACACTAGAGCAATGGTCTGCTGATTTATGACCAAAGATAACAACTTGATATGATGATTGTGTTATTTTGTTGGATATAAGAGAAAAATTACACTGGCAATTATTTGACTTAGTCATTTCGAAGTTTAGACTGCAGAATGAGCTGTTTCGTGAATAAAACTCATCTAAGATTCAAGTAGTGGTGTTCTAGAGATAAACTAGAAGGGAGGCATCAAGAGTAATTTGATTTGTGCCAATTCCTTTCAGTTCAGAAGTTATAACACAGAATCATTCTGAGACTTGCTGGATGGTATCTGCAATGATTACCATAATTGAGTTTCTACACTGCACGATAGAAAAACAAAATAAGTAACAACAGCTTTAAAACTTGCCATTAAAAATTTCCAAGATGTCAAGTAGAGCTAATATCTTACTAGACCAAACTAATGTCATACTACTAATTTGTAGCTAGAGATTTGCATGTCTCTGGGGCATCTTGGATCAATCATTGCAATAAGACTTCTAACAGTTCATGAAAGTGATGTTGGTTTAGTAGAGTAGAAGACTAACTTTATCATGTATGATCTTCTGAGAAATTTAAATATCTAGCTCGCTGTGTTCAGCTCTGATTTTCTCATTGTTCCTTTTTTCTTTTTTGGTGATTCAGTGTGTGAACAACAGTCTGATTTCTTGGTTAATGTCTTTTTAATGTTGTCAATGATTGTGATTGGGGGGAGGGGAGGGGAGGGAGGGGGCAGATGACAACAGTCTGCTTGCTTGGTTAATGCTATTATTGTCGTCAGTGATTGTGATTGATTTGTTCTGTTTACTAAATGTCCTTTCTAGGATAATACGTACATATTTTGAACACAATCGATAGAACTGTAGTAAATTAACCTCTTTTTTTCCGGTGAGATTTTCAACAGGCTATGAATGAAAATATCATTTTTCTACAGAAAACAGTGATGATTAACTTACTTCTACAGCTAGCACACCACACATGATGTCAATTGGTCAAAATTTTTGCAGTTATTCAGTTATGGATATTTAGAGAGGAACTGCATTGGGACCTCAAGGAAGTTCGGATCAAATTCAGTTTCTTATAAAGTTCATAAACATATTACACTATTTTACTTGATATACCATCAGATGCATACTCATGCCCAATGCTCTAACTTGCATACAGTTCTTGCGAAGACGAGCATGTTTACTATCTAATAGTGTCTCCTGTCTATTTTCTGCAGCCAAAATGCCATTTATCTTGAGGAAAAGGAGAAGAAGGAAAAGGAAATGAGGAATCAGATTATTGCTGAAGCTGAGGAGTATATACGAGCATTTTATGAAAAACGGACGCTCAATTGTGAATCGACAAAAGCTAATAACCGAGAAAGGGAGAAAGTAACTGCTTGCACTCAAATCTCTTTATGTGAAAATAGTAATTGATAGGATATAACCATCCATGTGCTTTTGTGCAGTTATACCTGGCCAACCAAGAGAAATTTCACAAAGAAGCTCACAAACAATACTTTAAAGCAATTGCAGAGATTATACCCCGTGAGGTCCCTAATATTGAGAAGAGGCGAGGCAAGAAGGAGGAGGAGAAGAAGCCGTCGGTTTCAGTTATCCAGGGCCCAAAGCCTGGGAAACCCACTGACCTGTCTAGAATGCGCCAACTTTTTCTCAAGCTGAAGCAGAACCCTCCACCACATATGCTACCTCCTCCTGAGAAAGACAAGGATGGTAAGGATGGGAAGGACGGCAAGGATGCCAAGGATGGTAAGGATTCCAAGGATGTGAAGGACGGAAAGGACACCAAGGAAACGAAGGAAGGAAAGGATGCCAAAAATGAAAAGATTTCCACACCAAAGGAGGCTAAGGATGGCAAAAATGAGAAAATCGCAACACCAAAGGCGTCTAAGGATGCCAAAAATGATAAAAGTCCCAAAGGAAAAGCAGCTAATGATGCCAAGAACGGGGAAAATGCCATACAACAAGGATCTCCAGCTGCTGCTATTGACAAGGATATTTCATCAGTCAAGGATGCAGATGCTGCGCAACAAGGATCTCCAGCTGCTGGCAGTGTTGGTACTCCAAAAGAATCAAAGGTGGATACACCAACTACAGTCTCAGACGGAAAAGTTGCAGAAAGTGATTCTACCTCAACTGCATAAGTTAGTCCCAATACTGCATTTTCTCTTCTAGCCTAATTAGTTCTTATTATGATTGTCTAGAGTCATTACCATTTATTCATTCTTTATACCTTGTTGCTCTCTTTCTAGTTACAAATAAGAGCGACTGGACTTTCCTGATGTGTTTAGGCTTTACTTAGTCACACGATGAATTTATTGTTTCCTTTTCCATTATACACTTGAAAGCAGCTATTATAGCAGGAATTTCAGCTTGCTACTCGTGTGCTTCGAAGCTTTTTATGATGTGCATAACTTCCTGGCGTAGGTCTATAGTAATTGATAGATTTGAGTTATAAAATAACAGAAAAGGAAAAAATAGACACTGCGAAATTGCTTTGGACTGTAATTTTGTTGTTTGAAGTGTGTGCAAAGCTAGTTCTCCTTTGATAATTTTATTCTAAATATAAGGCCAAAGAGATTATGGTTAGTATAGATTATAGGTACTATGTGAGCCTAACAAATAAGGTCAGTGTTACATTCATTTTTGTTCAGCCACTTGATCGTAAGGCGAGAGATGACGTTCAGCCAGTTGATCGTATGTGACTGAACTGATCGCTATATCCCTAATTTCGGAATCCCCACTACCCCTCTCTCTATATGTTCTCTTTTCACCCATTGTCTCGAGTAATTTCTATAGATTTAAAGTTTTAAAATTTTTACAATATTAAATCACCTAAAAGATAACAATAAATAGTCGTTTATAAGAGATCGAGATTAGGAACTGAAAAATAAGTTATTGTCACAAGGACCAAAGGGTTGAATGTTTGTATCCCAAATTTGTCCATCTCTACATAAATGTCAAAGACAAATCTTGAGAATCTTAACTAATGGGCACCTCTATGTTCACGAGTGTGAATTCTTCTTTATCTTAGAAGGATTTGGGCACATGCCCATTCACATGCATAGGAATCTGTATCAATTGAATCCAAATTTCCCTAGTTCACTATTACTCGTTTATTATATTAAAAATTCAAAATTTTCATTTTTACTTATCCATTTTAACATATTAAAAAAAAAAACCATTTCTTTTCTCTATTTTCTCTAGTCCATTAAAGAGTATACACTAATTAATTAATAATATGCATCATAGCAAAATATATACTTTATTTGTGTATAAAATTGTGAACGAGTAAAAGTAAACGGTATAAAGTTATCTAGAAGTAGAGTAACTGGTTTAATTAGTTATTGGGACCAGTTTCACGTGTGGACAGACATTATCATTCTTGTCAACCTTCCAAACTATTTCTTTACTGATTCCATGTGATAGATAGAGGTGTGTTAGTTTCACAACATATTTATGCTTTCATAATCTTCTGTTTTTTTTTTTTTTTTTAATTTGTATCGAAGTTCGATTATTAAATTCACGGTGCATAGGCTTTCATTCGAAAGAAACGGCACTCTACTAAAGATTTTTCATACTTAAAAAATAATCTGTCATTTGAATTTTTATATTAACGCTTATCAAGAAAAACACGACCATCCATAGTAAAAAAATAAATCTGTGTATAAAAATATCCTTAAATTTTGTGATTAAACCTGTTATGCAAAAATTAATATTAAAAAACCATCAAAAATAAATAAATAATATAATGTGTAAATCAAAAGTGACAAGATAATAAATTGTAAGAAATAGAACCAAACTACCCATAGGACAGTAAGGTCCCCACATCATTCATTTTTGTTTCAACATTACATTACATGTGAATTTATTAGGTCCTTTCTATGTTACACACACACAAAGGATCCCCCACTAAACATAGCCTTACAAACAACCAAAAATCAAAACTTTTACACCCAAAAAAGAAGAAGAAAACACAAGGCATAGAGCTCACTCTCCTTTGGGAAAGGGCTACTATCGTATGTTTGTCATAGGTTTTGAAAATTTATCTTCAAAATATTCGTTTGATTATGAAATTTAAATTTGATCCATTTGAGTTCTTAGGATTTTCATTCACAGACTTCAACTTTTTCGGTAAAAAAAATTTATACATGTTCAAACATAACTTTAAATTTCAAAAACTCGATTTTCATAATTTCAACTTCAAAATTTATGATAAAAAACTAAGAGACCTCTAATGTTCACGAGTGTGGATTCTCCTTTATTTTTGGAGGATTTGGGCACATGCATAAGAGTGTGTGTCAGTTGAATCCCAATTATGAAGTTACAAAGTGTTTAATTTTGGTATAGTTAATGGGACCACTTCCACCTCTGCACCAATATTTGTTCAAGTTTTTTAATTTCAATATTCTATCTAATAAATTTAAGATTATAAGACGTAAAAAATTATAATCATTATAAATTTAAAATCTTAATATTTAAAATCTATCTTTATTTTTAAATATTATGTTTTAAAAAATTAAAATATTTAAATTGAGACGAAGAGAACTAGTTACTGGAGGTGTGTTTGTTTCAGAATTTGTGCATTCATGCCAACTGGTCAACCAATTGCTTTGCCCCAATCTTGAAATGAGATCCCACCACATTCTCCCAATAGTAAGGTCATAATCTTTTTGGTCTTCCATTTTATTCTAAACGTCTATCGAAAATGACTTTTCTTAAAAATAGACACAACGCATGTGTAGAGGCATAGACGTTTTGGTGGGAATGTTAAGTTCTCACATTGATTGAGACAAACTTATTCTCTTTATCTACGAAGGGATGTTAGAGTTAAATGAGTTATTTGATCTTGGATAATTTTCATCAAATGATCGAACTTTTAAAGTTTGGAGTTTGGACTCAAAAATCCATTTCATATCTTTTTAAGGTAAAAATATTAACAAGGATTGGATTTGCATTGATTTGATTCTGAAGAGACGAGATGAAAATTTGTCTGATATATATATAGTGACCGTTGATGATTTTTTATCATATTTTTCATGTTGCTGTCTTATTAGTACATTATTGAACAGTGACAAAGATATTTAATACTTCAGAAACAGAACCAAACTACACAAAAGGGCAGAAAGGTCCCCCACATACTTCATTCATGTTTCAACATTACATTACATGTGCATTCATTTGGTCCTCTATATATCCTCAGTTAAAACACACACAAAGGACCTCCACTAGGTAATTCTTCCTATCAGTCCTAGCTTTAGTTGACAGAGTTATCTGGTACCTATTGATGGTAGGAGGTGACAGATATTCCGTGAAACTAGTCGAGGTGCTCGTTGAAAAAAATCAAACTTACTACACACAAAAGAAGAGAAAAAAAAAACACAAGGCAAAAGAGCTCACTCTCCTTTGGAGAAGGCTACTATTGACAACCTTGTTAACTATAACTAACCACACAAGAACAAAAGTTAACAACCAAGAAAGAGCCTTGGATACTATTACTTATATTGATCCAAACGGCTACTTTTCCTTGGCGAAAAATAAGGTAGAAAAGATTGTGCCCATGCTAATTAGAAGGGCAATCGATAGATTAGAAGTTAAGCCGCGAGGTGTAAGTAGCTTTAGGTGACCAATTGCCTGGAATAACATCTCTTGCTGAAAGGGCTCTTCCTGTTGAGAGTGTTGTTAACTTCACTGAAAATGGTCCTTGCAATGGCCCTCCAATTATGGCCCAATTTGCTCCCCATAAATGTGACATCTCTATCCATTGATTTGACCTTGCCTGAAATATTTAGCAATTGTTAATAATCTCTACAATAATTCTTTGCTTGTCAGATACTTCTGGTGTTTGGCAAGTAAGCAAGAAGATATCGTCTCAGTAACATATATGATATCTAGAAAAACTCTATAGGGGTGAGGTAGGGTGGTCATGAAGCGCGTTGAGATGGGGGGAGGAGACAATGAGCTTGAAATGCTATTTATGAAACTAGATTTTCCTACTCCCACCGAAAAAGTTATTCTTGATTTTTAAGGAACTTGTTTTTCCATGTTGTCCAAAACGTTTTGACCAACCAAACATACAAAAGATTCCTTATCAAACACACCCTCAATAAAAAAAATGAGGAAAAAAGGACACTTTTTTAGCATTGTACTTTTTTAAGGCAACTTTTTGCACTATTGAACAACAGTGATAAAAAGGAAAAGCATGTAAAAAAAAGTGATATAAAGTGCATAATATTACTTTGGACAAACAAGCCAAGATGGAGATAAACTTTTAATACTCAAAAAAAGAAGAAGATGCTTAATATATTCTTTGGTAAAACAATGGTGTGTGATTGTGGCAGAGAGAGAGTGTGTCAAAGTAGGCCAAATGAATCTTTCATAATGTCAAACAAAGATTTAGCTTTTGTCTGTTGGCACCATGTGATTCTTAAAGCCTCCAAGATATTCGGATTTGTTTTAATAATACTCTTAAGTAGTTTTCATTTCTTGTAAATTGTAAAGACTCTTCTAAAACAGAGCTTTTTAATCTTAAAGAGCATTTTTTTGATAATAGTGAAAGTCTAGAGTGACCATAACATGTTTTCCTATCCTTTATAATAGTAATACTTGAAAGCTTCTTTTGACTTAAAGTGCAAATATTCACAAAAATCATTATGAATCTAACAAGCTTTCATTTTTCAGTTTGACTGTTCAAATAAAAAGTTTAGTTGTGTACTGTGTTGCTTAGAATCTTTAAAGATATTACTCCGTCCGTGTGTGTCAGATCCTCCAAAAGTTATGCCTTGCTGAAGGATATTGACAACGGTAGAACAACATTTTTGAAGGATTCACGCAACATGTCCGAGATATCACATTAATCTTGACATAACAGTGTAAAAAATGATCAATAAACAAAAGGTTAGTAATTATAGATATTTTTACCTCTCTGATATGCATGGATCCAACATCTCCATCTCCATCTTCAAATTCAACAAGAAGAGAGAGCCAGTAAGGTGTTGAGCCTTCATTTACATGGAAGGCTATGTTCTTTCCTGGGTACTTACATAGAGTTCTACAAATTAAACCACAAAATTGTATTATGAGTGTGATCTAATAGTCAATAACGTAATTGAGAATCATAAATTCAATTTTAAAATAACATTTAACAATCTTTCCATCTGTACGGGTGAAAAATAATAGACTTTTTATTTTTTTTAATCGTGATACGAGCAAGCTAGTCGGACACCACGAAAATAGAGAAATAAATATGGTCAGAGGAAAAGTGGGGTCAGCAGTCAGACTTAAATTCATGCAAACCAAGAAAAGAGCAGTGAAGTTTTTGACCAAAAAGGATAAAAATAAGTAGAAAAAATCCACCAGAAAACAGAAAATAATTCACTTTTTCCTGTGTGTGAAACTGTGAATATGGGCAAATTATTAAAAGAATTTTTAATCATGGTAAAATGTATAGTCATCAAATGACAAAAAAAGTTGACAGAAATAACCCCAACATTGTCACTGAACAGAGGGTGTCATTGTCAACAAAAATAGCACACTGCCATGTCAAAAACTTTATAACATATTCTTCTGTCTCAAAATAGTTATCACAATTTATTTTTCGAGAGCCAAATACAAAAAATACTCTATCTTAAAATAAACTCATTTAGCTTGAGTCAATAAATTTAATAAAAATAAAATAAAATATGATAAAAATTTTGAGATACAGTAATAAAACACTAATGGACAAAATAGAAAAAAGAAAACAAGACCGTTATAACAAGAATAAAAAACGACAAATCTTTTTTTCTTCAGTTCAGTGACTCACCGGCGGTAGAGGATGGAGATTACACCCCGGTCACGGAGGCTTCCGCCGTAACCTGAAACAGCCATATGGCCGAAGGCGGCGCCACTAAGATCGAAGTGAACTCTTCCGCCGGAGCAGTACCCGCCGGGACATTCGTCGGTAATAATCACCGTCGCAGCTCGTCTCGAACAAACGGAACGGTCTAAACACTTCACTTTATAGCAAGCCCCACATCCTTCACCATTTTTGAACAAAATCGGACTCACTGCCCCTACTCTGGCCCTGAACGGTTTCACATCCACCATTGACCCATACCCACATGCCCCACCTGAACATAAATTACACCATTTAAAACACAAAATCAGCTTTACTTTACCCAAAACAAAACACCCGACAATTATAAATAGCTCAGTTGATAGATCGCAGAACCTACATTTTATAACATCTAAACAATCAATTTAACCCTAAAATTGGGAATTTACGTACCAGTACTACCGTCGCCTTCTGGGCTACCATACCACGTGGCAGAAGCAGGATACCAATGTGTGTCTACAACACGACGGAGAGGGCCGGCGTAAGCCATGAACGGCCAAAAAAACACAATTACAGCTACAACAGAGTAAAGCTTAGTGAAACTGAAATTTGGGGAGTGAGTTTCCATAATGTAAGTAAAATGTGGGTCACTAGTAGAATTATAAAAAACTAGAAGAAGTATAAATCCTCAGTTTCCGGCTAGCGGAGAAACCGAGGGAGTGTTGTGTGTAAACAGAAGAAAAAAAAACAGAGCAAAGAACAGGGAAAGAGGGAGGTGTGTCTGCCGACAGTGTGTAGTTTTTGGCTGTGGGTATAGTGTGAGCACTTTTGGGTAGTGTTGTTTTGGGGGGAGTTGGATTTTTATAAAGAGGGAAAATGCTAAAAGGTTGATATAACTTTTTGGGTGTGTTTGGTGGGAAGCTAAACGTTTCACGTTCGAGCTTTACGTAATATAAAATTATTTAATAAGTATATTTTTTATATTGAATATGAAATTTTTTTATGCATAGTTAAATTTAGTTGAATCTGAATGTAAATATATTACGCAGAAGGATAGGTTGGTTATATACTTTTATATGTCTTCTTTCTTCGAATTTTTTACTATGTTTGTCCCTTAATTATTACTAGATTAAATCCATAAGACAAGAAAACTAGATTTTGCATTGTTATTGAGTCGTCAAACTTATCCACCAAGAAATTCATGGAATTTACGTAGATTAGGTTGGGGAAAATTTATCAAAATTAAGTAGGGAGATAAATTCTTTTACCGCTACTAAGGAAGAGCAAGAAAAAAAATCAACATGGAAAACTTAATTTTCCTACTTTTATTAATTTATTTCAATAGAAAAGAACATTGAAATTGAATACACGAACAATTCTTTAATTTTATATGTACATTTTATTTAAACACTCAAATTATGATTTCTAATTGAATATCTGAATTTATGATAAAATATCTACTCTAAATATTTTTTTGCTCTTATTTCGGAAAACTTCCATATTCACAAAGACTTCATTATATTGACAAATTAATCATATTAAATATGTTTTTTCTTATTTTGGAAAACTTCCATAGTCACAATAATTCATTATATTGACAAATTAATCATATTAAATATATTTTTTTTATCATCAATTGAAACATTTCTAAGATTTTATGATTTTAATTCTACTCATCAATATCAATTACTTCCTCCGTCTCATTTTATATGGCAATATTTGATTCATCACGAAGTTTAAGAAATAATGAAAGACTTTGAAATGTTTATCAAATTATCCTTCAAAAAAGTAAACTCAACTTTCTCTCTCCTCATAAATGTATTAGATCGGAACCAACAAATATAAAAGAGACATTGTACCTTTAAATACTTACCATATAAGAAAATATAATATTTTTTTGAGATTGACCAAACAGAAAATGGTGTCACGTAAAATAATGGGACGAGGGAGTAGAATAATTTGTGTACCTAAATGGAGTAAAATTTATGGACTAAAGTTTAAGGGATCTAATATTATTTATTGCTAAAAATATTTCACACCAACCAGTCAAGCACACCCTTTATGTCCATGTGACCCATCGTTTGTTATTTTAATAACGATAGTGCCACTACTTTATTTAGAGTGGCCCCACCGACGGTTAAGGCGTTAATTCAGCAAGCTTCTTCTCGTCTTTTCAGAAAATCAACTGTCAGTGCAAAAGGGTATAATCGTCATTTCGATAAGATTAAAAAAAAAAGAATAGATGATTCTGCCGTTACTATTATTGTTTGTTATATTGGGTTTTGGGAAAATTTGGGTCTTTGTTCTCAATTATATATGTGGACTTGTAGTTTGGTGTGAATGAGTTTGGCAGCTTTTGCTGACTAGAATTTTACCATAGAGTTAATCATTTTTATTAAATTAAAATAAATGTGGTGGATTTTTTATTATTATTACTAAGAAAAAAATTGATGCAGAAAGGATTAGATCAAGATCCAAGTCTATAAGACATATTGTTTATTTCATACTGAAGCTTATATAAATTTATCTTTTGGACTATGCTTTATTTGAATCTTAAAAACGTGTGTATCATGTCAAGTTGAGTGTGTGAGATTTAGGTTTTATGTATATCTTATCTTTAGAAGCTTATTAGTTCAATTTGATTCACACTCATTAACTTGTTCTCTATCAAGCGACATAACATGTCAAGTTGAGTATTATCATATAATTTTTTTTACTATTTATTTTCATTTTGATCTGAGATTTAGATTTCATGTATATTTCATCTTTAGAAGCTTATTAGTTCTACTTGACTCAGACTACTTAACTTGTTCTCTATCAAGCTACATATCATGTCAAGTTGAGTGTTATCATATAAATTTTTTTATTTTTTACTTTCATTTCAATGTGAGATTTAGATTTCATGTATATCTCATCTTTAGAAGCTTATTAGTCCTACTTGACTCAAACTCATTAACTTGTTCTCTATCAAGCGGCATATCATGTCAAGTTGAGTGTTATCATACAAATTTTTTACTTTTTACTTTCATTTTGATGTGAGATTTAGATTTTATGTATATCTCATCTTTATAAGCTTATTAGTCCTACTTGACTCACACTCATTAACTTGTTCTCTATCAAAGCTGCGTAACAGCCCCCACCCCACGAGAAACTCAACGTTTCCGTTGAAATTTGTCAAACCATTGTACTAAGAGGATACATGCTCTGATACCATATTTAGTTTGTCCCTATCCAAGTCAATGCCACATATATTGCTTTGGACTAGGCTATCACAAATTTGTGTTTCAACTTTTGAAGTGTGTATCATGTAAAATTATGTTGTGTATTGTAAAAATTTTTGCTTTCCTCTCTCATTTCTATGAGAATTTACCTAAAATGTCATGTGCTCCTCGTTTTCAACAGTTTGCCAATCTAAAACTCTGTCAATCCTACTTGACTTACTATTCGTGTGGATCATTACGCTAAACTTTAAAAAATGAGAGCATCAAAACTCAAGAGTGAAGTTTTTGAACCAACGAAATGTAATGCAATAATACTTGCGCCTTAATTACAAGAAAGTTAAATTACACGATAAATTATGTTTCTGTTTGTCCCTTGGCTAAATATTACTACCTGAAAATATTAGATGCCGACAACTTTTTCTTTCTTAATTAATTAATTAGAGATTTTTTATACCTTTAAAGCTTTTCAGTGTTGTTGGATATTGAATGAAAAATACGAATTATATTATTTATTACTCACCAAGTATTATTTCTTCATCTTAATTTTCAAATTATTTACAAGACATGACTGAATAAAGTCCTAGACAATAAAATTGCATATTCTTTTAAGATTCATCTTTTCATTATAGCTTTGTTAACATCATTTTGTCTCCCTATATATATGTGCATGGACTTAGAAAATCATAAATTAAGATATCATGCAATGGTTCATAATTGATCAATTTATATGATATATGTCCAAGACGGGTCATGTTAAACTAGCAATATAAGACATAATTAACTATTATGAGTGTAAAAACTATTTCCCATATCTCCAAATATTTGTCACAATATTTTTAGAGTCGAACAACATAATTATAACGCACATCAGAAAAAGAAATATCCTTTTTATTGCAAAGCAGTTTCTCCTCACGTTCTTTCTTAAGAGATAGAGCAATCATCAAACAACTCAAAACTATCCAATATTAACCCTCTGGCACTAGCCTAGCTAACGCCTTGTCTATTCGTCTTTAACTGACTTATTTGTGTCCAGCTATGGAAGTCTATTCGGTCAATCTCACTCCGCAACTCATATTGATATGGAAAAATTGCACTTAATAGTACTTCCCATACAATTTTTAAATATCTAATTTTAATTTTAAAATTTACTTTATCTAATCAAATTTATAGAGTATTAAATTATTGGTCTATATAAGTTAATAACTAGGTGTAGTTACAATGCTCATAACTTCCACAACCTACCAAGTTCAAAAGTCATTTGAAAAAGAGATATAATGATTACAATTTTTATATTCAAAAACAATGGAAACATGACTCTATTTCCCTTTTTATCACACCTTGAATTTTTTAGTAGTAGAAAAGGTAGTGTCTATTTATATAATATATATAGAATTAAAAAGATGTCTCACTGCCTAATTTGTGGCATGAATGGTGGTTGGAAGTTCAAATGCAAATTTATTGTCAAAATATAGGACATTTTTTTCTTTCTTCAACAAAAAAAGTTAACATTATTAAGAAAGAAAATTAAATATCTTTTAAAAAAAGTCTTAAAATTTGGACACATTGGTGATTTGTGGGTCATTGAGGCAATAATATTGGATTAATGGTACCTTTTGTCCGTTAAGGTAAATATTTTTTTGGAAAAAATACATAAATTAATACATTTTAATAAATAATTACTGATTTTAGCGATACTTTTCATTTATTACCATTTATAGCAACTTTTTAATTTTTTTCCTTTTTTCTGTCTCACTCTTTCTATCTTCTTTTCTATGTTACGTTTCCTTTTTTTTTTCTTTCTTCTTTTCTATGTTTCGCTTCTTTTTTTTTCTTTCTTTCTCTTTTCTCTGTCTCACTCCCTTTATTTTTTTTTCCTTCCCTTTCTTTCTTTCATTCTTCCTACTTTCTTTCTGTTGTCCTTTCTTTCTTGTTTTTTTGTTGTTGCTTTGTCTCCTTTTACTTTTGTTCTTTTTTCCTTTTTCCGTATAATAATTAATTATTCTAGACTCTATAAAACTTATATCAATAGTTAATTAGAGAAGTAATATAATTGTAACAAATTAAGAGGCATAAAAAAACGCAAAATGAATTAAATTTAAATTAAAAATATACAAACATATTAAAGTTGAATTATTAGAAGAGAACTAGTATAATCGTAACAAATGAAGAGACATAAAAACTGCAAAATGAATTAAATTTAAATTAAAAAAGTATTACAAACATATTAAAGTTGAATTATAAAAAAGAACTAGTATTATCGTAACAAATGAAGAGACATAAGAAAATGCAAAATGAATTAAACTTGAATTAAAAATGTATCACAAATATATATTTAAGTTGAATTATTAGAAGAGAATTAAATATGAATGCAGAATGTGGAAAACAAAAGAACATTCTTTGTTCTGCACGTAACTTGAATAAAACTTGTATCAATAATGAATTAAATAAGTAACTAATTGTAACAAATCAATCAATTAATTGCAAAATGCATTAAATTTGTATTTTAAAAATGTATTACACAAATATTAAAGTCGAGGTAGAAGAGAAAATTAAGAATGAATAAAAAAATGTAACAAATGAAATATTAGACAATGATTTATAGAGTGAATTAAACATGTACCAAAAATGAATTAAACAAGTATTCAATAGGAACAAATAAATAACAATGCAAAATGAATTAAATTTGTATTAAAATTGTGTTACACGGTGTTAACTTTGAATAAGAAGAGAGAATTAAAAATGAATGAAAAACGTAGCTAATGACTGACAAGACAATGATCTGTAGAGTGAATTAAACTTGTATCAATAATGAATTAATCAAGTATCCAATAATAACAAATAAATAAAAAAAATGTGAAATGAATTAAATTTACATTAAAATTGTATTACACAATATTTAAAGTTGAATTAGAAAAGAGAATTAAGAATGAATGGAAAATGTAACTAATGAAAAGACATGACAATGATCTATAAACTGATAAGTTATATCAGTAATGAATTAAAC
Organism: Solanum pennellii; assembly: GCF_001406875.1. NCBI lineage: Eukaryota > Viridiplantae > Streptophyta > Magnoliopsida > Solanales > Solanaceae > Solanum > Solanum pennellii. The sequence continues at coordinate 73,802,740 of NC_028643.1, read as the reverse complement.
AAGTATCCAATAGTAACAAATAAATCAAAAGAACTTCAAAATGAATTTAATCTGCATTAAAATTGTATCATCTAATTCAACTTTAATACATTTGCAAGACAATTTCATGTTATATTTAATTCATTACAATCTAACATTTCTCCTACAATCAATTATAAACTTGACTAAACGCTCTTAAAATTAAGATATGAACTCCAAACGACATTTTCAATTATTTGTAGAATTACCTATTTAAACTTATCACAAATTCGTAAAATGCAAATAATGAATTCAAAATTTGAAGCTTTATAATGACTATCAATGGTGAAATCTTACTTCTGTAATTTTAATGATTTGAAATTTCTACTTTGAAATGTGATTTTATACAATTTTACGATTTTTTTGTTCCTCTTTTCATCTTTTTTTTTTTAGTATAAAAATAGTGACATGCACATAATGAAATATGAAAAATTGATTTGTTAATTAAATAAAAATCAAAAGAAGAAGAAGAATTTTTTTAAAAAAGAAAAGAAAAGAAAATAAGAACACGAAAATAATAATGATAGAGAGAGAAAGATAAGAAGAAGATCTTTAAAAAGAAAAGAAAAAAATTAAGAGGCAAAAGGACCGAGAAAGGAGGCGACAATACTTTTTTTTTTATTTCAAAAAAATGTTATTTTAGTTATAAAAATTATATTGACATAAATGGTAAATATTTTTTAAATATAGCATATTTAGGTGATTTACCCTATTTTTTTCATGAGGTATAAATTTATATGTTATAAGTTATATTTTGCGTTTTTGTAGAATTTATTCTCTATTAGGCATAAGTTGATGGTTAAGAATTTTTTTTTAAAGATTTGCCCATTTGTAAAAACAAAAAACAAAAATCAATTTATTTGAAGAATAAATCATGTATTTACTTAGTGATATGTTTCCTTTTCTATCCAAATAAGTGAGCATTTACTTAATTTCTTTTATTTAGGTAAAAATACATAGGCTAATAGTGTTTTATCTATTAAAAAGAGGAATATAAACAAATAATAGTACTGTTTCAGATGAACTTTTTTTTAAAAATCGTGTATTTTATGAAAACAACAAATGAGATTATATATTATTATTACAAACTTAGATGTTGTTATAGAGTATCCAATCCCCAAATCCAAAAAAAAAAAAAGAATAGAAATTAGCAGAAAAATTCAGTATCTTTGAAATCACATGTGCCATGGACGATCATTTTGGCTTTTATTATGTAATGTTTTTTTGTGTGGTTTATCACTCAAATATTTTTAACGAAATTTCTAATTTGTCACAATTTTTTTTTAACTTTTCAATATAAGTTCCACTCTTCTAATCACATTGGTAGAGAGCATTGGTACATACTGATAAAGCAAAAAAAAATTAGCATATTAATTAATTAAGTCCTAAAGTTAAAGATGACATAATTTATCTAATTAATTGTATTGCGCTAATTACGTAGAGTTCCCACTTTTTTCAAAAGATTGAATTTAGATTCTTTTGAATAAAGTTAATTACAAAATTAATTGTTTAACTAAAACTGGACGAACCACAATTAAACAGGCAGCTAAATTGAAAAAGCTATTAAAAGTAATTTAAAGATTTTTTTGTCATTATGTCTGCTAAACTAATAATTTTGAGTTAGTTAAAGTGGAAAAGTACCATTATTGTGAATACATAATTAATTATTAAGTGATAGATATTTGATTTCCATTCAGCAGACATCACTACTGTTCTTCGTAGAATTATTAGGAGTTTCTTATATAATGAGTGGCTTTTAAATTAAAAATATATATCGGAAATTGTCACTCAAATCATATAGATTTAAGAAGTGTGATAACTAAATTAATTTAGAGAAATTTTTTTTAACTTTGAGAGATAATATTTTGTCCGACTGATCAAAGTGGTGCGAGCAGTAGCGAAAATACAAATATATAGGTTTGAGTATGAGGTCAAAGTGATTACACTTTTGTTCGTAAGGGTGCACAACTAAATATATATCCATTCCTCAAAGTACGTACATATACATAATTTTTTTCGAAGTTACTTGTTGAAGTGTGATAAACAGACTACATTTGAGTGAAATGTACCTTTAATAGACTTGTAATCATAACAAAAAGGAAACACCAACGATAAGAAGTACTTGAGAAGATCTAAATTGTCTCCACTTTTACTTATAATATAACACAAGTATTGATTGATTTTGTTACTCAACAATAGGGGCAAACAAATAAGTAAATACAGCAAAAGAATTCAACGATGAGATTTCTTCTTCTTTTTTGTACTTAGTAAACTTCATGATTCTACTATTACATTACCATATAATAATATAAACATAAAGCGATTAAACTAGGCATTTTTCGACACTTGACAGCTAAATTTTCACATTGTCCAACAAGTGTAAAGAGTATATGGAATCGGGAATATACAAGCACTGCATATGTTTATACGAATTCTACCAATGGTTAATTCCACCTTCAACTTTAAAACACATTCTTCACAATGCGAACGATTGTATCGCAAATTTGGTTCTTGCTGATTGATTAACTGAACTTGGAGCTCATCTGGCTACCTGCATATTTATTAAATACAAACCAGTAAAATCATATATCATCAACCCAAATGTCTATCGAAAAGAGCACATAAATGAGTTCTTTCCTATGGATCTGCAGAGAATGCCTACCTTGCTGTTAATTCTGATATTCCAAGCATCATTCTTAGGTCCATACATAGGGTCACCGACAACATAAGAAGATGAAGGAACATAACTCTTCAACAGTGGGACTCTGTCGGGAATATAATCATCATCGCTCTCATAATAACACCTTTCCTGATGTGGTCCTAGAGCTTTGAGGATCATTGCGAATAATATGGTTAGCCCCTGCACATGGAAAGATATAGGCAAATGGTCAAACAAGCAAGAATATGAGCGGGGGAAACCTGAAAGGACTTCAACCTGTGATTTGACAACCACCACTGTAGTACTAAAACCTATAACAAAGAAAATGCAACAGATACACATTCTGGTCTAGTAACAAATTCCAGCCACATGAACCCACAATATTATTATCAGACAAATACATGGAAATGGCTGAAAAGCATCAACTAACCTCCCTTATAATCAACAGCCTTAAAATATAAGTTACAGTATAGAAGGCAGAAGACTGGAGTGATTGAGAATGAGTTAAAAGAACAACTCGTTAAGTGTAATAATCACTTGGAACAGGTTTATCTCACTCATTTCAGACAGCGCCGTGTACTAATGATAAATCATATAAAGAAGTTAATTTGAGTATTTATATTGCCAAATAAAAAGAAGGAAAGAGACAGACCTGCACAGTCACTACTGACAAGCCAATCCATTTACAGATGTCAAAGTTATCTTTTACAAAGTGTTTGAGCTCATCGAAATTCCCCGTCGTGTCCTCGGGAAAGTCCTGATCAGGTCAAATCAAATACAAATCAATATCCAAAAGTTTATTAAAAGCTTATTATCTAAGATCAAAACATGTGGTGTGTGTTTATTTGCAGTACCTCTTGCCAGTTTCTGTTAAGGAATACATCTACCGTCACAGCTGCTTCGATCATGAGAAGTAGGAAGACAAAAACCATGTACTATACCACTTAAGGAGAGACATCACAGTGTTAATGGAATAGCCACTTAATGCTGCAGGATTTTAATTTAAATAGCCTCGCACAAAACCCAGAGACGTACATATTAAGTAACTTAACTGAAGAATCTTAAAGAAAAAAGACCACTTCTGATTTACCACTGCCAAGTTGAATAAGGGCATTCATCTTAATCCTAATAGTTTCGAATTAGAAACCATTCCAGTCTCCCATATAAAAGTCTTAGAAGCAGGTCCAAGTTCTCAAGCTTCCGCAGAGCAAAAGGACTAATATCAAATAATGACACGGGAACAAGGACAGTTAAGCATCAAATCAAGAAAGCGAAGAAGAAAGCTTGCTTGGTGAAAGAGCATAGCATGAAAAATGATGTTTAATTCTAATTTCTCGCACATGGTCAATTGCAAAAGAGTCCCTCTCCTTTGTCCTGTACTCAATCACAGGTGTAGAGATTACATCAAACCACAAAACGAAATAGAAACAGTAATCACAAAGAAAGTAATAATTGTTCTTATATTGAAAATTATACCAATAAACAGAACTTAAGTCAAATGCAAGTAGCATTGACAGAAGCAGTAAACAAGAGTATCGTTTATTCTCATTAGTAGAGCAGAAGTTCTGCAGTCCAATCTAGATATAGAATCAACAGAATTTCCCTCTAGAAGGTGAAGACGGTAAAAAGCATCCATTGGTCTGCTCAACTACTAGCTGATTACTACAGAGTAGGATGAAGCTTGTAGGCAACATTCTCAAAACGGACTCATCTCCACCCTGACTCCCACAACCCTCTACAAAGAAAACAACAAACTAAAGGCAGCTGAAAAGACGAATATCATTCAGCATAAATCAATTTAAAGTTAAATAATTGAAAGGATACAATATATAAGCAACAGCCATTAGCAGTTTCTGCAGCAATGTGACCCGAGCAAGTGACTATAGACAAAGTTATTCCAAGACCAAGTGTTGCGTAAATGAACCTACATTGGACCAAAGTTGTGTCACTAAATTTACAATACGAATATCCAAATTTCAAAAAAATAGAGCAAACATCTGACATTTTATGAATCATAAGAATATCAAAATCTTGACAATTATCATTCTCAACACATTTGTATGAGTGTGTGAAATTCTACTATCAAATAAAGAAACACCATCCTATTTTTTACTGAACAAAACTAAAAAGAGAAGGTCTGGGTGGTTTCTACATCTACTTCCATACGCAGTCAATTTCTTATTATAACTACTTCCATCAAGCATTTCATTCATGATGCATGATATCGATATCCTCATATCTATTCGTTTTAAGGTAATAAAATGATTCAAATCACAGTTGGTCCTAGATCCTTCTAAAGATAGTGCAAGTATAACCAATGGTGTGGCCTGTTATTGGTACCTATACTAGTGGGACGATGCAAGCTCTTATTAGAATCGTGTAGTTCGTGCCATAGTGCGAGGTGTGTGACCCCAAGTCTGCTCTATAAGGTCTCACCGTAATGGATCCTATTGAGTACTGGGATACAGAGGACTCAGATAGCTGGGGTACAGTTAATTGAACATGACTCCCGGAAATGAACTTCAATAAAGCAAAAGCAAATTAACATCCCCACCCCTTTGTATCCCACAGCATCCAATAAGCAGAAAATACACACAAATCAAAAGTTAGAGCAAAGTAAAGAAGCAAAAAGAACTCCAATACCCAATTTTTTAAAAAATAAGTCCTAGCTTTTGTTAAAGCAACAAAGATTGTCCCACTATCACGTAAAGTGACTAACTTTCATCAAAATTTTCGGACCCATTTATATGCTAAAGCTCAGGTACATACTGTAAGAAAGTGAAACAACATTTTACCATGGTGCAGGGACATCAGGTCCAAAGAAAGGAGGAGGATAAGGACCCATTTGCTTATGCCAAACCCTAAACATCCAAAGAGCATACAAAATCATCGCAATTCCTACCATTCCAATAACCGAATTCACTAATTTCAACAATGACTGCATACAACTCCTCGCCATCCTCGTCATATTTTGCTTTCCCCCTTTTTTCAACGAAAAATCGATCGGAATTAACAATTCAACTGAATTTAATTCCTGAAAACCCTAACCCTTAATTAATCCTAATTTATTTTGTTCTTAAGGGGATTAGGGTTGTTGGAATCGGAGACGACGACGGAGTCGGAGAAATTTGAAAGAATTTAGTGATTGAATTTGTCGCCGATTACCGATTGAGCTGACGTCGTTACCGTATTAGACGCAATTAGCTGTGACAGTTGGCGATTGTAGAAGAAAAAATGGAAAATACTTATTCAATTTCAATTAGCTTAATTGTATGATTGAGTAAATTAATTTATAAATTGTTTTTTTAATGGTGTGGTCAGTCTTTTGATATATTTTAAATAATATATAATATGGTTGAATAATTGTATGAGATGGATCCTTTCATTTCAAAGTTGTATCGATCATTGATTAGGAAAGGTGATGAGATCCTAGTTGTAGTATTGTATTTAAATAACCTTTTTTGAGATTTTTTTAATAGATAATTTGTACAATATAAAATGTATTTAAAATACGGAAAAGGGCCTAAAATACCCTCAAAGTATTGAAAATGGTACAAAATTACCCTTCATTCACCTATTGGCTCCAAAACGCCCTTCCCACCCACCTATTGGGTCCAAAATACCCTTGTCATCCACATTTTGGTTCAAAATTGACCACTTATTTAACGGTTTTATATTTAAACTATTTAAATATTTTTTAAAATACGTGGCGTTCAACTATTTGTTATAATTTAACTTATTAGTGTAATTTATAAATCAATCTACTACCCACCTATCACTAATTAAATCCCTCTAAATTAATGAACCCGTCACATTATTAATGCAAGCTACTGCCAAATGAGTGTTTTTAAAAAATATATAAGTAAATTATCATACATTCAAGTGGCTACATAAAAATCACCGATAAACTTAAAAGTATGACTATGTTCATCTTAATTATTCTTACGTCTCAATTATGTGATGTTACTTCATAGGTAACTTTTTTTCAAAATAATATATTAAAGGTTTTAAAATAAATCATAAATATTTATAAAATTATATTTAAAAAAAGTGCATGAATTAATTCGGGATGTATTATTTCTTTACCTTTAATCATAAATTTCTAATTCAATTTTGAAAGAAAGTGTCCTCCTAAATAAGCGGTTCAACCTAAATTTAATTGGGGCTTCGATTCGGACTCGAATAATTTTGAATGTCATTTTCAAAAATCTATAATTTCATCGTTTAGTAGTGTTTATGACGATTTTGATATTATAATTGTATTATTAATTGAGTGAGGTTTAGTTAGTAATGAGTGGGTAGTGGATTGATTTATAAATTATATTAATAAATTAAAATTATAATTAATAGTTGAACGCCCAGTATTTAAAAAAATATTTAAAGAGTTTAATTATAAAAAAAATTAAAAAATGGTCAATTTTGAACCCAAAGGTGGATGACAAGGGTATTTTGGAGCCAATAGGTAGATGAAAAGGGCATTTTGGAGCCAATAGGTGGATGAAGGGTAATTTTGTACCATTTTCAATACTTTAAGGGTATTTTAGGCCCTTGTCCGTTTAAAATACATATATTTTTTTTCAAATACTTCAAGAAAGGTCTTTTTCAAAACATATTTGACAGTTAAAAAAAAGTTACAAATTATGATTAAAATGCTAAAGAAACTAAAATTATTGGCAACCAAAATACTACTAAACACAATAGTAAAAAATAAAAGAACAACAATAGTAATAAAATTAAAAGATAAAAATGAAATATACTATCAGTTTCAGTTTCTAAGTGTTGATAACCTTAAAAACACCTCTATTTGACTAACTAAACTTAGATACACTCCCATGCATTTTCGATATGCCACATGACATGACAAGTGGTCTTAAACTTTTGTACGAGCATGAAGTTTTTAATAAAAATTGAGAGAAGTGTAGAACACACTTCTAAACTTGACGAGAATTTAGGGTTGTATTTCACTGATATTGCAAGATCAGGAGTGTATTTAGCTTCAGTTAGTCAAGTAAATAATACTGTTAATAGTTCAAGGATGAAACTAATAATTTGCGTCAAGTTTAAAAGTGTATTTGATACTTATCTCTTCTAATAATGATACTCATACGGAGAAGAGGGAATATAGAAGTTACTCTAAACTAAAATCATGTTCTCCCGTGAAGAAAGGAGAAACCATTTGGTTACCTACTAATTCACCTTCTACCCTAATTCTTTAATATCTAAAGTTGTGTATTGACGAGTTAAAGATAAATCGTGTCTTAGCTAATCACATCTTCCAAAATTTGTTTCTCTACCTCTTCTTAGACCTAACACTTCCAACGGACTCTCGTGCCTTTTCTATATATGCCCAAATTATTTCACTCTCACTTCTCGTATCTTGTCCGCGTAGGTGGTAAGCCACTCCACCCTGCTCTCTATATGTATATCTTTGTTCCTTGTCTTATCTTACTTGGTATATCAACACATTCATCTGTGCATCCTTATTTCTGTTACTTTCATCTTCTAAACGTGTGAGTTCTTAACTTACCAACACTCTGTCTTATACAATATAATTAATCTAAAAATCACTTCATAAAACTTACCATTAAGTCTCGCTAGCAAATTAAAAATCCAAAATATTTTTTGCAGGAAAAGCAACGTAATGGAATGGTCATAGTTTGTTAATGATGAAGTTTCTCTTTGGTTCATAAAATTCCGTCAAGGAACATTTTTCTGCTCTTTTTTTTTCTTGAACTTACATTCTGAATTCATAAAATGATTGCATCTAACAAGAAGTTGCTGTGGTGTAGTGGTTATCACGTTAGTCTTACACACTAAAGGTCCCCAGTTCGATCCTGGGCAGCAACATTATGTTTTTTTATTATTGCAATTTCACTCGTCATGCCTAACTCGATAATAGCAAGTTGATACTTTTTTTTATTGAAGGTTTTATTGCAATTTCAACTCATCATGCGTAACTTGATGATAAAAAGTAACATTTTTCTATTGAAGGTTTTTTGCAATTTCAACTTATCATGCCTAACTCGATAATTACAAGTTAACATTTTTCTATTGAAGGTTTTATTGCAATTTCAACTCATCATGCCTAAACTCGATAATAACAAGTGAACAATTTTCTGTTGGACCTTCATAGTGTTGTTTTTTTCTTCGACTCCGTATCTAAAAAGACTCAACTTGATTTCATATGATGTTTATGCTTTCTCATTTTAAAATGTGCATTAATAGATTTTTATAAAATTGAATATAATAACACGTTTGTGATATAAACGCATGTATCTCGTCACTCCAAAAGGATATTTAAATTAACTTAAAAGTTGATGAAATTTATTTTTAGGTCAGTTTTTGACTTGTGAATGTTTAACAAAATAAAAAAATACTTACAATCCAAAAAAAAAAAATCTATATATGTATATAAATGAGGATCATAGAGGAGGTGATGTGGCAGCTCTCTATGACCTGTATTCATTTTTTCTTATTTTTCTTCTTTTACTTGACATTTTTTCTTATTTTTTTCTTATAAACTTATGCCTCTTTAACTATATAAATTATATTCTTAAATTAGTATTAATAATATTCATAACCCTCAAACCTTCCATATTCATAACCTCTTAAACCTTTCATATTCATAACTTCTAATTATTTAATGTGAAAGGTTACATTAACACTATAAAATCACATTAAAATTGTGTGTTATTTTGTAGTCATCTTTGGGTAGAGAATTAGTGGAAGAAATGTTACAATATTTGCAAGCTTTGAGGTGCATTATTTTTTCAAATATTATTTCATATATTACTTTTAATTAGCAAGTAAGGCTAATATGTCATCATATTTTTATTTCTTCTAGATAAATTATTTTGTTTTATTATCTTTCAGATTTATTTTATGACTAATAATGTATTTGTTATTATTTTTCTTGACTCTTGTATATAAGATGAAATGATAACATCAAGCGATGAAGATTAGTGGATTTTGAGTTATATATATTGATTATTTGTCCAAAATGATTATGTAGGAGATTTTATGATTAAATGTAATTTTCCCTTATTCTTTATGAGATATAATATTTTATTTTGTTAACTTTGAGATTCATTTTAGGACTAATAATTTATTTGTTATTATTTTTCTTGACTCTTGTATATAGGATGAAATGATAACATCAAGCAATGAAGATTAGTGGATTTTGAGTTATATATATTGATTATTTGTCCAAAATGATTATGTAGGAGAATTTATGATTAAATGTAATTTTCCCTTATTCTTTATGAGATATAATATTTTATTTTGTTAACTTTGAGATTCATTTTAGGACTAATAATTTATTTGTTATTATTTTTCTTGACTCTTGTATATAGGATGAAATGATAACATCAGGCATGAAGATTAGTGGATTTTGAGTTATATATATTGATTATTTGTCCAAAATGATTATGTAGGAGAATTTATGATTAAATGTAATTTTCCCTTATTCTTTATGAGATATAATATTTTATTTTGTTAACTTTGAGATTCATTTTAGGACTAATAATTTATTTGTTATTATTTTTCTTGACTCTTGTATAGTATGAAATGAAAATATTCAGAGAAGGAGATTAATGGATTTTGAGCTATATAGTGATTATTCTTTATTCTTTTTAGGTCCTTAAGAAGTAATGTTTCTATTATATTATTTCCTTTTGAATGATTTATGTTTTGTCAAAAATGATTATATGTGTTTAAATGTAATTTTCTCCTTATTTTTTTATCTTTTTCTTCTTTTGGTAGATAATTTTTTAACTTATTTAATAAAATTTACCGATTATAGAAGATATATCTATAATGAAAATGGTTAGACATTCTTGCATAATTTGAGTTTACAAGGAAAAATAATTTGATATGTCTAATATAATTACAACTCTTTCTTTGTTGAATCATACATTTAATATTATTTGTTTATGTTCATGAAGATAGAAATCCTGAGTTTTTTTTTTTAAAAAACACCTAATTTATTTCCTTAGACCTCTATATGATTCTTAGATAATTTAACTATATATAATGATAACACTCTTCAAAAATAATTATTTGTATAGGTAAATCCATCTCTCACTTTTTTATTGATAATATTAGTTTATTGTGTTTGTGGCTTATAATATATTAAAACATAGAAGTAGAAGTCGATATGCTAATTAAAGAAATATGTACATATACTTTCATAATCCGGTGAAACAATTTTTATTAACAAAAATGATAGAACATAAGAATGTAAAGTTAATTTATTGTTTTTAAAATACACATGGTTTTATCAATATTATTTATTAATATGTAAAATTACAATTTTTAAAATTTTCATTTTTGCTGTTTTTCTTAGAATATTTCAAGTTGTTTATTAATAAGTCTTTATATTTTCATATTTGTTATTTTTCCGGAGTTCTAAAGTTATTTCAAAATTACGATTAATTTATAATTTTAAAAATTTAGTTGGTTTCCTACCTTTCTATTTGCTTATAATAAAATATTTGTCTCAATAACTCTAATTTGTTTGTTTTTCATTTTCTACAATTAATGTTCTTTATTAGTGTAATAATGTACAAATATTACTCTTATTATGTTATAAAAGTTCAAAGTCATAAAATTAATCCTCTTAATTATTGTGACTTTTTATTCTTAGGAATTTATTATGTTAAATGTAATATTTATTTAAAATGTGAAATATATTTTTTAATATTTTGTGTTTAAGTCAAACAAAACTAAAAGAAATAGGAATTGTGTATGTGTCATTTTCTTGAATCTTTTTTTCGTAGTTAATTTTCTCTTTTGTTCTCTTTTATGTAATTTTTAAATTTTACATTTTTTCTCAATATAAGTTGTCCCAAAAATAATTGGATATCTAAACCTAAGTATAATGATAATAATAATAATAATAATAAGTATGAAATTTAACTAACTAAGATTTTTAAACTTTTCTTATTTAAAATTTAATTATTAAAAAGTTATTAATACAAATATTAAATTAATCTAATATTGTACAATAAAAATAATTAAAACATGTGATGATTGGGTCATGACCAGGACAAGTAATAGTAATTGTGGATAATGATTTATAATAGTGTTGGCTAACTATATAGTCACGAATACTAACTATTAATAGCAATCCGAGTTATACATTGCCAAAAAATTATACTAAGAATATAATTTATAAAATTACAAATAAGTATAAAAGAACGATTAGATTTCAAGTTTACATAAATAAAAATCTCAAATAAAAAAGAAAAAAATATCACAAGTTTACATTTAAGTAGTTCTAATATTACCCAATTCTTATTACCTTCCCTTTTTCTCTATAAAATTTATTTTTAATATTTAACTTTTCGAAGTTCACGTATATTGATTTCTTAATAAATTTTATATTTAATCTAAATATTTTCATAGTTTCTCTTCTATAAAATTATGTGATTAACAAAAAAATCTTTTTATTAAAATAATTATTGATATTAATATGTAATTTTATTTTAATCTTTTTCATAACCGCGTGAAGCACGACTAAGTACATTAATTTTAAATAAATTAAAAAATATTTGATAAAGTAAAAATAACTTAAAACAACTCAAAAACCAAAAGTAGACCTCTGGATACTTTAAATATTTTTTTGAGTTAACATCATTTCAATTTAATTTTTTATTTTTTGAGTTAAAAACTAGTTTTCTGTGGTATTATTGGGATATTGCATAGTTTTGTTCAAATATGAAGATGAATTTGGTGGGCTACCCGACAACGACAAGCATTTGACACTCATTCTCCGGCCCTAATCCAAACACCGCAAATCTCTACCCTCACACTGAGCTCAAAGTGTTGCCGGAAGTCAAATTAAGCGAAATATGAATGGGTTACTTCTCCGTGGACCTGCAATTTGTCTTTCATCCCTGAAATTTACTCAACATTTTCACAATCATTTCTACCCTTCCAAGTTCTTCCGATCAACACCTTATCCCAAATGCAATTGCATAAAAAATAAGGACACACAAATTGTCCCCGAGGTACTCCCCTTTCCCCTGTATTTTGGCATGGTGCAAAAGAAAATTGATTGAAATGAATGATTGGTATAAGCAGAGAACGTTTATTTTTTTGGTAGTATGTTCTGAATTTCAGTATAATACTCTGCACTCTGCGGTCCAATTTATGTGGCATTTTTTGATTATGAGAGTTAACTTGACTAATTTTAAAGCTAAATTGGTGTGTAGGGTGTTGAATTTGAAATCTTAGATGAAATAGTAGTGAAAACTAGTGGAGTAGAGGCGAATCGAGGATTTAGAGTCTGGTTTCAGAGTGGTGTTATTTTTTTTTTCTTAAAAAAGATATACGTTCTTTTTGCACGTGTTTATATGGTCTAAGCCGAAAGCAATAGGTTCAGTTGAATCCACCGAAAACAGCTAAATCTGCCTCAACGAGGAGATGAAAAAGGTGGTTACTAGTTAGTTTGGAGAGGAACTTGTTTTAAGACCATTCTACCTTTATTGGCAAGTTTAATGTAGCTGCCCAAAACTTGAACAGTTTGACATGTTATTGTAAAGATTGAGAGAGCTTTGGGAAATTTTGATATTGAGAAATGAAAAATTGGTTCTCACACGATGTGGGAGAGATGCTACTTATACAAGAAGAAGAAATATAACAAACTTTCTAACTAACTCTTAACTGAACCTAACAATATTAATAACAGAAAATAAGAACTAATTACACTTAATTAGTTAACTAACTACTTATAACACTATCTATTATCTTCAATAGTCCCCCTCAAGCTAGATGTATTGAAAACATTTAATACACCTAGCTTGGCCAGTAAGAAGTCATGTTGAGATCTTCCCAAGGCCTTTGTTAACAAATCTGCTTGCTGCTCTTTAGTATTGATGTAGCTTGTCTTGATCAATCCTTGTTGCAACCTTTCACGGATAAAATGACAATCAATCTCAATATGTTTTGTACGTTCATGAAAAACTGGATTTGCTGCTATTTGCATAGCAGCTTTGTTGTCACAATGTATGATAGTTGGTTCATGCACATTCATTCCCAATTCCTTGAACAAGTTATTCACCCAAACAACTTCAGCTGTTAATGTTGCTAAGCTTCTATATTCTGCTTCTGCAGAACTTCTAGAAACTGTATTTTGTTTCTTAGACTTCCATGCTATTAAAGATTTCCCATACTTCAAGAGATAGCCAGTCACTGATCTTCTGGTGTTTGGACAGGCAGCCCAGTCTGCATCACAAAAACCAGTGAGCTGTGCTTGTTTATCAGAACTCATGAGTATCCCCAGACCTGGTGCTGTTTTAACATATTTAACCACCTTCAATGCTGCATTCCAGTGAGAAAGTGTTGGTTTCTGCATGAATTGGCTTAAACACTGAACTGAGAAAGCAATATCAGGCCTTGTGTTAGTAAGGTACAGTAGTTTGCCAATCAACCTTTGATATTTGTTTATATCAGTAAATAGTTCATCATGGACATCTTGCATATAATCAGCACTTGTAAGCTTCATATTTGTCTCCAAAGGTGTTAAAGATGGTCTAGCTCCTGACAATCCTGTTTCTGAAATTAACTCTAATGCATATTTCCTTTGATTCATCACTATGCCTTGTTCTGATCTGCAGAATTCTATTCCCAAGAAGTACCTCAATTCTCCCAAATCCTTTATTTTAAAATGAAGATGCAGAACCTGCTTTGTCTCCTGTATCAGTGCATGATCATTTCCAGTAATCAACAAATCATCCACATAAACCAACACAATTACTAGTGCTGACTTCTTCCTCTTTGTAAACAAGGAGTAATCCAAATGACTTTGTATGTATCCAGAATTCAACAATGCATCAGTGAGCTTAACATTCCATTGCCTAGATGCTTGCTTGAGACCATATAATGACTTTTTTAGTTTACAAACTTTATGCTCCCCCCGACTTATGAAACCTTTAGGAAGTTCCATATATACTTCTTCATCCAAATCACCTTGTAAAAATGCATTGAAAACATCCATTTGAAATATTTGCCAATTTTCAGCAGCTGCAATTGCAATAATAGTTCTAACAGTAACCATTTTCACAACTGGTGAAAATGTCTCCTGATAATCAACTCCCTCAGTTTTACTGTATCCTTTAGCTACAAGCCTAGCTTTGAACCTGTCAATCTCTCCAGTGGCTTTGTATTTTATTTTAAACACCCATTTACAGCCTATGGCATGTTTCCCTGAAGGCAAAGTCAAAACCTTCCATGTACCATTATCTTCTAATGCAACAATTTCTTGTTTCATGGCTTCTACCCATCTTTGATCCTGAATAGCTTCTTCATATGTTTTGGGCTCAACTTCTGCAGACATTGTATTCAAATATGTCTGATAAGATCCAGACAAATGACTATATGACATATAGTTGGCTAAAGAATGAGGATGAACTGAATTAGTCAGATGAGTAACATAATCTTTCATCCACACAGGTGGATGAGACATTCTTGAAGAAACTCTGGGCACAGGACCAGGCACATCAACCACATTGTTATCACCATGCTCTTCAGTAATGTCCTCAGAAACATGCTCAGTAGGAACAAGTGTTTGTTCAGCATGTTCATCTAAAGTCTCAACATCTAATGGTGTATGAACTTCAGCAATGTCATAATCACAAAATGGCTGCTCAATGAACACTCTCACATGCTCATCCTTCAGCTGACTGAATGGAAATATGTGTTCTTTGAACACAACATCTCTGTTCACAATAAACTTTCTTAGAGCCAGGTTGTATAGCATATATCCCTTTTGAGTTAGAGAGTACCCCATCATAACACATTGATCAACTCTGGAAGAAAACTTATCTTCCTTAACAGATTTAGTTGCATAACATAAGCATCCAATTGTTCTTAGATGATCTAATTGTGGTTTAGTCTTGTGAAAGACTTCATATGGTGACCTTCCCTGTAATACACTTGTGGGCATTCTGTTGATCAAATATACAGCAGCTAACACACATTCACCCCAAAATTTAATAGGAATGGACCCTTGAAATCTAAGAGCCCTTGCCACTCCAAGAATGTGTCTATGCTTCCTTTCCACCACTCCATTTTGTTGTGGAGTGTGTGGACAACTACTTTCATGAACAATTCCCAAAGAAGTAAACAATGTTTTACATTCATTGTTAAAGAACTCTGTACCATTGTCTGATCTTACTCTTTTGATTTGCTTATTAAACTGATTTTTAACTAACACAAAAAAGGACTTCAAGGTAGCAAGAACATCACTTTTATGTCTCAGTAAGAACAACCAAGTCACCCTTGAATTATCATCCACAACAGTCAAAAAAAATCTAAAACCATTATGAGTAGTATGTCTATATGGTCCCCATACATCAAGATGAATGAGATCAAAAACATCATTAGTTCTAGAGTTGCTCATAGGAAATGAAAGCCTGGTCTGTTTGGCTAATGGACATATAGGACAATCATCACATACTCCTACAGGAACACTTTGATACAATTGCTTTAAGACTCTATATGAAGGATGTCCCATTCTGTAATGCCATATCATAAACTGTGAATTTGCCTTGTTCATGGAGCTTCTGTCATCAACATTTGCAGCAACTGCCTTTTCTTCTGACAGATTTCTAGGAAAGTAATACAACCCATCATTTTCTTTACCAATCCCCTTCACCTCTCCATTGAAGAGGTCCTGAAATATGCAGAATTTAGGAAAGAATTGGACAGAACACTTTAACTGTCTTGTTAATTGGGACACTGATAATAGATCATGTTTAAGTTCAGGGACAACTAGAACATTTTCAAGTTCTTCATTAGTTGATATCATGCATGCTCCTGATTGTGTAACTAATGTAGTTTGACCATTAGGCAGATAAACCTTTCTCCTGTGTTCTTGTTGTTTCTGCTAATCTTATCTAAATTTTCAGATTTAGATGTCATGTGACATGTAGCTCCTGAATCCACTATCCAATGACCTTTCTTGCTAAACATATTATGTTCATTACTTGCATTCATAGCATCATCACAACTTCTTCTTCTATCACATTCTAGTAAAGAATCAAAATCATTGGAAATACCTGCCATGTTGACCTCAGCCTGCTTTTCTTCATTCAATAGCTTCATTATCTTTCGATATTGGTCAGGAGTGTATGTCGATTTCATTGCCAGTGCTTGTAAATTTGTTCGAACAGAATTGAGATCATGTGATCCTTGTTCATTTTTATCTCCTTCATTGACTACTCCAAACACATCTTCCTCACCATTTCTATCAACTTGTACATTATTTGCTATGCCTTTTCCTTTGTTTACAGTCATTCCAGTATCTGATTTCTTTTTGAACTTCCAATCTTCAGGATATCCTACCAACTTATAACAAATATTTTTAGTGTGTCCATGCAACTTGCAGTGTTCACAAAATAGGTTCCAATTTACCTTCTTCTTACTGTTGTAACCTTTATCTCCATCACCACGACCTGTGTTTCTATAACCATAACCACTTCTATTATATTCACCTTTGTCTCCATCACCACGATCTGTGTTTCTATAACCATAACCACTTCTGTTTGCATATAATGTTGTGGCCTCAATTACATCTCCTCCATTTCGCAAGCCAGAAGTGATTCTTTGATTTTCATCTGAAACTATCATGGCATATGCTTTGCCAACAGTTGGCAAAGGATTCATCATTAATATCTGGCTTCGTGCAGGGCCATAGATCTCACTTAACCCCATTAGAAATGCAAACAATCGCAGATAATGCATATGATCCACATATATTCTAGATCTATCACAATTACATGAAGGAGGTGGAACAAGTGCATCAAATTCATCCCAAAGCAACCTTAACTTGGTAAAATAAGCTGAAACAGTTAGGTTACCTTGATGAATTGTACATATGTCCCTGTGAAGTTGGTACACTCTAGAACCATCCACCTTATCAAATCGTTCCTTCAGATCCTCCCACACCATCGCAGCATCTGAAGCATATACAATTCCACTTAACAACTCTTTCGAAACTGTATTCATAATCCATGCTAAGACAAATGCATTGCATTTTCCCACTGTTCTTCCAACTCAGGTGTATAATCACTCTTTCTGCAGGTTCCAAGTACAAAACCAAGCTTACTCTTAGCTCGGAGGTTTATAATCATCGATCTACTCCACAAAGAGTAGTTTTCTGAACCAGTAAGTTGAACTGTAGTCAATACAGATCCAGGAGTATCCGAAGGATGAAGATGAAGAGGATGATTTCTCTTTGATTCTATCATCTCAAGCGTTTCTGCTGCACGAACTGATGCAGACGATTGAACCACTGGCGTTGCACTTTCGATCACCATTACAAGCTACTGAAGCTCTGTTTCTGCTTGACTTCAAAAAATCAGAATCGAACTATTAGATTGAATCAAAAAATTATTGATTCACAGCTCTGATACCATGTAAAGATTGAGAGAGCTTTGGGAAATTTTGATATTGAGAAATGAAAAATTGGTTCTCACACGATGTGGGAGAGATGCTACTTATACAAGAAGAAGAAATAGTAACAAACTTTCTAACTAACTCTTAACTGAACCTAACAATATTAATAACAGAAAATAAGAACTAATTACGCTTAATTAGTTAACTAACTACTTATAACACTATCTATTATCTTCAATAGTTATTGTTAGTCATTGTTGAGTAAAGGGCTGGACCAGACTCTATGCCTACATGAAAGCGGGCTACTTGTGGGGTTCTAACTTACTATGAAGAATTTGTACCAAACACTTCGTCCTAAAGGGAATGAGCAGCAATGATATGAGAAGATGAGGTAGCTAAAGTCTTAAGCCAAAAGGAATGGGCTAGTGATTGAGGCACGGGAGAAAAGAGGTCTCAGATGTTAATCCTAGTTACAACACTTGATATCAATCCATTTTCTCTCTTTGGTGGACGGGATCACCCTGGAAGCCCTATGCTTGTTGGCTGGATAGTCTGCCAGGTGGTTAATCGAGGCATGAGCAAAATAATCCAGTAACCATCCATATCAATTGTTCGAGAGACTTAACCTGCAGGAAATATGTTAAGCAGATTGATCGATCCTCAGTACTCCATGATGTGGACATAGGATGTTGTGAGCTTTTCAGTCATTCAGTGTACTAATAGATTCTGTTGTGTAACTAATAAATTGAATCAAGTTGAAAAATGAAGCACCAACGTGTGGGGTAGAGTGGTTCAAAACCCAGTCGAACTTTCTTGAAAATAGTTACTTGTATTTATAAGATCAAACTAGTTCCACTGATTAATCAACATGGAAATGGATAGTCATGAAATGTTGGTGATAAAGCAGAGCTTGTACTCAGTTTTCTATTCCAAAATTTGTGCAATATTTTCATTCAGAAATATAAGTGTACATTTTTCAACTTAATAGGGATTCTCGGTCCTTAAATCAGATACTCCTTGTGATAGGGGAAGTTTGTGGAGCAGCATGGCTTTCTACCTATTCAGTGTGCATGTTCCTTTAAGTTTTGGTGGCTTGTCTGCTGTTACCAGCATACTGCATCGTTCAGTTCTTGATCCACAAACCGAGGTGAGTAAGATTTCTATATAACGTTATAAACTGTTATTATTCTACTGCTGTGAGCTAGTTTTTATGAATTGTGATATAGTTAAAGAGATATACACATAATTTCTCATGTTCTGTGTTGCTTCTTGTGACTGGCTCAAAGTAAAAAAATCACGCGTCTTTCATTTCCTTGTTGGGCACAGAAGTTCTGACTATTATAAATTAATTCCATCGAACCAAATCTGTGGAACTCAGAAGGGAAACATATCGCACTATGGTAGTAGCATTTGAAACGTCTAAATTCTCAACTAGAAAATAGTCCGTTAACTTGTGATTTTAATCAATTTGATGGTACTGTTGCTTGTTTTTCACCACAGGCATCATGCTTAGTTGTACTTCAGATGTTAGAGCTTATTGTGGTTCTGCTTCTTTTAAGATGTACGGGTAATCCCCAATACAAGCTTCGTGATTTCTTTCAAGAGAAGCAATCAACCAGAGAAAGGAACTGGTTACTTGCGTCAGCTCTTGGCTTTGTGTTCTTGGTTGTTTTAGTTTTCATAACATCAATTATCGCTGACACGTTGGTTGGTACTAAGGTAAGCTGTTTCCATTTCCTTTTTCAGCTGCAATATCAATTTGATTGTTGAAATGTTTTTGTAGCTGAAACATATGTTTTAGCTTAGAAGTATGCAAAACTAAAGCACCAGACAAGTTGGTAGATTTTGAGTGTGTATGTTATTGATCGAGTTATTTGCATTTTAAACTTGTTCAATCTAGAAATATCGTGGGAGATAAAGTAAATGTGCATTTACAGATGCATTTTCTCGTCTATCTTCATCGTAGTCTCGCTGTATGGTGTGAGAAAGTGAATATTATTTCATGAACATTGCAGGAAGTTAACAATCCAATCTTGAAGGAAATTCTCTCGAGTGGTCCAATATCGACAACATCATGCATTCTAGTCTACTGTATCATCACCCCTTTTCTAGAAGAAATCGTCTACAGAGGTGTCTTCTTAACCGCGCTTTCCTCCACAATGAAATGGCAAGAAGCAGTGATTGTTAGCTCAGTAGTTTTTAGTGCAGCTCACTTTTCTGCTGAAAATTTCATACAATTATTCATCATAGGTTTAATCCTTGGATGCTCTTATTGCTGGAGTGGAAACTTAAAGTCTTGTATTGTAATTCATTCATTATACAATGCTTTAACCTTACTAATAACATATACATCATGAGTTGTTGATAATGAATTTCTCTTCTTGAAGTATTATTTTTTCGTATAATAGTGCATTCATTATCTCAAAATTCTGTATAGACTTGGGAGAACATGGAAATATGATTATGTTAAAGGGAAGTATAGTTGTTATTGAGCATTTGCCAGGTGAGATTTGATTCAAAAGGAATCATTACTCTTTAAAAGTTCAAAATCTTTTTGTCTTCACTTTTAATGCGTTGAAGCTGTCAATGGAGTAGAAGCAGAAGGCCCACTTCCCACCCGTTGCTAACATTACTTTTAAAGAAAAAAGAAAGTCCAAAAATACGCATTAGGATCAAACGTTTATCATTAAATTTAAAAATATAATTGATAAAAAAGACTTAAATTTCATTTCTTAACTGAGTTCATTAGGGGTGTACTTGATTCGGTTTGGATCGATTATTGATTAAAATTAAACCAAATTAATCTAGTCGGGTTTTTAAATTTCTAAAATCAAATCAAACTAAACGAAAAAAATAACCGTCGGTTTGATTCAATTTTTCTCTTTTATTCGGTTTGAAAGTAATAGCTATTTTTTGAGGACTTACGTCGAATAACACAAAGTACATGAAGAATCCAAAAACAGTATTATCGGTCCTATTAAACAATTAAGCAATACTAAAATTATCATTACACGAATAAAATGTTTCAATTAAGAAAAAATCTGATTATTTTATGTAAAGTACGGTAGGTAAAGACTAAAATGATTTGGATGGACTTGACTTAAGATTGTTATAGTTGGGCTTGAAAAATTTGTAAAGTTAAAAACTTAAGTTAATTAAAATTTAACAAAATAGTTATATTTTATTTATAGATAATATATAAATAGTTATAAAATTTATACATCTAATTTATCGATTCAATTTGATTGTTTTTAGTATAATAAAAAATCAAACCAAACCCAACCAAATACAATTTATTTAAAACCGTCTAGTTCGTATTACGATTCAGTTTAATTTTTTTAATCATAATCATGAACCACCTTAGAGTTTATTATGCAAGTGTCATGTAATTCGATAATAGAGACCATCCTACCCCCTCATGAGCCTTACCATAGGCTGATGTTGACATTACCCAACAATCCCTCCTCCAAAACTTAGCTCATACGAGACATATTGCTCTTTGAAATTAAATTCATAATTTTATTTCTAATATCACTTATTAGAATTTAACGATTATTATTATGTAAAAAGAAAAAGAAATCTCATTTTCTCATAAATATGTGCAAGTTGTACAGAAATTGACAGACATTCATGTTTAGCTGGTTCAAATGTAAACAACATGTCTTGCTAGTCGTTGGTTTTATGCTGTCATGAAAAAGCTTTTCTCTGTCTAAAGACTTTTTGTTCAAATTTTATTCGTAGGTGGTCCACACAGCGCTCAATGACCACAATTTCCGCTAAACCTATTCAAATATGCCAAGTAACAACATTGACAAGTTGTCGTCGTTAAATATTTATTTGCATCGGATATTTATACAAATATATTATAAAAATAGTGTTTATGGAGATAACTCAAAGTGTTTAAACGTGCAATTTAATAATTAGAGCTGTTATTCATTAACTACCCCTTTTGTTTAATAGTTCGCTATTGATTTGACACATATTTTAAAAAATAATTATTATGTTACTTATTAAATTTAATAGTTAAAAAAATATATTTATAAACCTAAATTGATGAATTATCTTTTAATTTTTTAAATTGTATAAATATTATTGAATAATAATTTTAATATGGTAGACAAATAAATATGGACGTTCCGAATAATAAGAAGAATCCAGGTCCCTCTGGAACAGCGCAACGTGTATATCTATTTGATGCGTTGGATTCCACTAAGTCTAATTTTTTTTTTTTTATCTTTTATTTTATATAAACCTTAGCTTTCACATTTTTCTTTGAGACCACTACAAGTTAACATATATTCTTGAAAATTTTGATTTTTTTTTTCATCCTCTCTTTCAAAAAGACTTTGATAGTGAAAAAATGGGTGGATTTGAGAAACAAGTTAAGGAAAGAGCAAAAGAGTTGAAGACATTTTTCAAAAAGGGAGTGAAAATTGTTGGAGAATCTTGCAAGAAGGGTTGGCACAAGGTCAGACACATGAGGAGTTGATTTTTATATTTATTTTTTTTTTGAAAATTTAGATGAAAAAGATTTGTTCTTTGTTTTTTTTTTTTCCTTATAATTTTGTGATTTTTGAGGGGTTTTGGAATTTGGGTTTGGGTATTGGGATAGAGTTGGTTACTATATTTTGTGATTTGTAGCTAATTTGGGTGTTGAATTGTAAACATTTCTCTTTTGTATTATTTTTTTTGGTAGGGTTTGTAATTGTTTGAATTTGTGCTATTGGAAGTGCTACCTTGGTATTAATTGATTTATTCCTGTGGTCATTTGCTATGAAATTTATCATGTGTATTAGTTTATTTTATATTTAGTTGGGGTAATTAGGTATTTATTAAATTATTTATTTTATTATTTTTATTTTAGTGATTGAGATAATTTTATCTCATGTACGATGAAAATTCGATAATCATGACTCCTATATAAAAGAATTACATTGATAAAAACACAGACCTAATAATTTAGGTCTAGTTTATTAAAATTTGTGTCTTTTGTTCTTTAAATTATTTAATTCTAATGCCTTCGGAAGATGAAAACATAGGCACAATAATTTAAGTTTTGTCTAGTAAAACAGTGGGACTTGCCGGTTAAGATTGTAGTGAATTTTATTATTTTATTTTATCTTTTGCACAATATTAAAGATTGCGGAAAAAAAGAGGGAGTATAAATTTAAACTCGAACGGGTCGTTTGGTGTAAAATGCATAACACAGGGATTATTAACGTATGAATGTATAATATAAAAATTAGTAATGTAGGGTTTAGTAATGCAGAGATTGATTTTATCAAGTGTTTGGTTCATTGTTTCCATCTAATTTTATGATTGATTTAAGACTTTAGAAAAATTTCTTTCCTATTATACTCTTGGGTTTTTCATTTTATTTAACTAGTCGATTATTTAAATGCTAAAATATAAAAAGAAATTATTATTAATTTTTGAGGGGGTGATAAGCCACTATCCTTAATAATACAATACATTTCTAATCTTTTATTGGTCAAATATACATTAAATTTAATATAGTTTTAAGACTATTTAAATTATTCAAATAGATAAAACTTATTTTTTTTAAAAAAAAGAAATACTTCATGTGGTCAATCGACAACATTAAAAAATATTTTAAAAAATGAACGCAATATAGCAATTCAAACATGAAAAGGGAAAAAAATAGTTTTTAAATCGTTAAATTATATGGAACGAATTTGGAGAATTTAAAAAAATATTTATAAAATTTTAATATTAAAAAAACATTAAATTACATAAGAAATTTAAGAAAAAGAATTTGAGAATAATTTAGTAATCTAAGGATCTTATCCAAGGACTGTTAAACCTTGAATTAGTTATCCTTCCTTTTCTAGAGATTAGATAAAATCGTGTATGAGATATAACTAATTTATGAATTATATTAAATAGAGTAATCAAACAATATTTTTAAATTAAAATTTAATCCATAGACTATTTTAATTTCCTACCAAACAGGTCATATTATGAGGTTTAACAATTGTACTTTCAAGTTTCTAGTAGAAAAACGACTGCCCAGCCCTACGTAGCCCTTCCATTTTTTTTCTTTTTCTCAAAACCTATTTCCTAACTGAAATATTTGAAGACTTTGATCTAAATTATCCAAATCTAATATTAATATATAAAATGTTTATAACATTTGTTGACACCCAATTTTGGCCTAACATTTTAAAAATTCGTGATTTTTGAGCTTTATTTATTTAATAGCAAATTTTGGTCCGATGATTTTAAAATTCATACATTTAGAGTCAAATACAAAAAAAAATAAATTGCCTTTCCCACATTGTCACTCAAACAATTTTCAATTTTGCAATAGTCCCACATCGGTATTTTATCCTTTTTGAGGATTTTTGGGTTTCTATATAAACCCACTTCATTCAATATCTTAAAAGAGGATTTGGAGGGGAAAACAAAAGAATGCTCATAAAATTTTGAGAATTCTTGGTTCCCATAGTTCAAAAATTTTAAAATGTTTTTGTGGTTTTTCGAGTTGAGGAGGTGGAGTCGTCTCTTTCAAACTCGGAGTTCCGGTTCGCTGTCCAGAACCAGGTAAATTTTTTTTCTTAGCCTTGTTTTATTTAATTTCCAGCTCTTTTATGTTTTCTGTTTATTATATGTAGCTTGTTTTGTTTTTTAGTTTAATGTAGTTTTAAAAGTCAATTAATATTTGTGTTTATTGTAGTTTAAATATTAGCATTATTTTACGATTCGATGTTTATTTATTTATTATTACTATTATTTTAAAATTGTTAGTCAACTATTTGCTATCTTAACTTTTCAGGGTTTTGTTATTATTCTATTTTAATGTTATTTTTAATTTTTATATATTTCGTTATTGTTGTTTCCATTTCTAATTATGTTATTTTAGTTTGGTTGTTGTTTTCCATATTCTCTTGTGATAAGTTTGTTATGTTTTGTTGATGTTTAGTTTATATATTTTATATGTTGAAAAGGGCCAATGAGAAAACTCTCCGTTGGTTTTGGAGGCCTCCCCATTTTAAAAAGACGGAATTCTAATTTAAGTTTACATATTTTAGTTGTTGAAATGGCCAATGAAAAATCTATCCGTCGGATTTAGAGGCCTCCCCAATATTAAAAGACGGAAATATTTAGTTTAAGTTCATATAAATTGTTTTGTTAAAATTGTTGAAAATGGCCGATGAAGAAACGATTTCCAAGGCCTCCCATGTTAATAAATCGTATTTTTATTTTTAAGTTATTCATGTTTATTTATATTAATTTGGTACTAACTCTTTTACTAAGTGTTTACAGGTACCCGGAGGTGCTTCTCCTTGAAGCCATTCGAAAAGCTCAAATTATATTTCATTTCGTTATTTTGTAAATATTGACGTTAGGCAAACCTTAGGCCGATTATTATTTTATTTTATTGTGTATATTGCATGTTTATTATATTTGTACATTATTTTATATTCTTCCTCAATTTGAAAAAAAAATGAATTCAGTCGGGAACCACAATTGTGGATTCCGAAGGGTGCCTAACCCCTTCCCTTCGGAATAACTTGAACCCCTTACCTAGAATCAATTTGGTTTCGTAATTAACAATTGGTTTCCTAGTTTTCCTAAAATTAGGTGGCGACTCTTTTTTAAAACTCGTTTATTTTTAAAACTTAGTTAAAATTGAATCAATTATTCATTTTCGAGTTGCCGCGACGTTTCGCCCTATTTCAACAGAGTAGAGATGTAAACAGAATGGCGACTCTGCTGGGGAGTTTAGATGTTTTAACCAATATGAAATTAATTTTTTTTTTCAAATTGAGGAAATTTTTGTTCTATTGTTATGTTATACCTTGTATTTTTATATTTTGCTTATTATTTGTTTATTGTATTTATTCATTATTTATTTTATTGTGTATATTTTTTTATTGCATATCATGACATAATTTCCGTCAAATGACAATTAGTTTGCATTAGGACAAAGGAAGTTACGTGGCTTACCACGGCTTCTTTCAGAAAAACACATAAGTCTAATCTTTGGAAGTAATAAACGAATAGTTGGCTTGCGGTCATACAACGTCGTTTATTAGCTTCACCCCGTTGTCTGTCCGACTCGGGTAACCGTCACTTCTATACCAATTCTAGTCACCCTAGGATAGAGCAAAACCAAATCCGAATTTAAGCATCAGCCTAAGATGACTCAACACCCAAGGCGTGTTGAGTCCATTAGAAAGACCACCTTGAGTCCATAATGGCTTCTAGCCTAAAAGGACGACCATAATTGTGTGTAATTTGAAGGATGTATACGTTGTTTGAGAAAATCATTGTCTCATAGGGTAGGATTAGATTATAGTTTAAATAAGTTAAAGAAAGAGCTTCACAAGCTACTAGCCTATTCGAAGTTGTTGACATCTGAAGATTACAAAAAGCCAAGAAAGAAGAAGGATCTTTCGTGGAGGCATAGTTTAGGGTTGTACCCCTGTGTGGGACTGATTATTTTGTATACATTTCCCCTATTATGTATTCCCATTAAGTTTTATCCATAAAATTTGTATAAATTTGAGTTTTTGGGCAATGAAATATTTCAAATGACGTATACATCCTTCAAATCGATAGGCCTACCCTAGGCATAAAAGGATCACATATTTGTATAGGACGCGCTATAATTGTTTGTATGCTATGTGATATATTTCAGTTTGTCTTTAATTAAAACAGTATTCATGTGTTTTATTCATTATTTGTGTGATATTTTGTATTATCTATTATGTACAGGAACTAACACTCTTACATTTTGAGTCGTTCTTCTTCACAGCGAAAAATTGATTTATGTTCGAATTCAGAAATCATTATTTGTCCAAAGTTGCAAGAGACAAGAGGATTAACGAAATTTTTGAGTCCTTGCATTTCTCAATTATATCAAGTCAAAACGATAAATCAAGGGAGTATTTGACTATGAGGTGGCACCCATTTATTTTTATTATTATTTTGCATGACGGTCCTGCTCTCACATATTTCTCATATTTTTGTAGGGATACCGTCCCCGACATCAGTCGGGGATGGTCATAACAGTGTCTGGATCTCGTGAAAATTGGAATGAGACAAAGGTCCAAGAAAACATCCAAAAAGAGTACAACAAATCATTACTGTAGAAATTCGTAGGGTACATTCAACAGATAGTAAATATTGACGATTAAGAGATTATAAAACATATTGGTGCGCAAAAAAAATAAAAATCATGACTACAAATTTTAGTGGCGCTAGACCTAGGGATTTCGTTGAGTTGTCCAAATCTTTAAATTATTATATGCTTTATCTGGCCGAACTACGCGTACCTGATTCTCATTTCGGTGAGATACGTAGGCAACCCTTCTTGGGTTCGGTATAATCTTCTCAAAAAAAAAAAGATTTTATAAAAATTGTTTGTGCGTACTTTCCCAGTCATATCTGGCCGAACTACGCGTACCTGATTCTCATTTCGGTGAGATACTTAGGCAACCCTTCTTGGGTTCGGTATTATCTTCTCCAAAAAAAAAAGATTTTATATATATAGTTTGTGCATATTTTCAAAGTTATATCTGTGTGAACTACGCACACCTGATTCTCATGTTAATGAGATACGTAGGCAGCCTTTCTCGGGTTCGGTAATCATTCTAAAAATAAAAAAATAAATAAAATTACATACTGTGAGAGTCATGTCTTCAGCTCGGTTGGGACCTATGTGGTTAAGAGCATGTAAATATATTCGATATGATTGAAAAGACTGACTTTGCGGTAAACTACAGATTCTCGTGGTACCTCTTATACGTACTTTTGTGATGCTTGAAAATTCTCTTGCATGCAATCAAGATAAGAATAAAACTAACCTTATGTTTCATGTGCATTGTGTGGTGAGATTTTGATCAAAGTTCAATTGTGTTACACTGTTGATCTAGAACTTGACCTGAATGTTTTTCGTGGCGAAATCATGAGTAATGTTTGGTTTGAGAAAGGATTGTAGGCCTTTTTTGACCCGATTGTGCCTTTCAAAACCTACCCAATTACATTAATCCCTAGTTTTCCCATTTTGAGCCTGAAACCTTCATTTGGACAACCACATCTTAACCACTACCCTTTTGAGTGCTTACGAGCACTATCCTCTCTTGGCCCAACCTTCTTGAGTGCACCAAGAATGTGCAAATCATAAGAGTAGATCCATGTTTGAAATTTCAAAAAGCAAAGATATTGAGTCTCCCAAAATCAAGGAAGCAAAGACTCTAGAGAAAAAGAGAAAAAAAAGTGGAAGAACTAAAGAAAGACGAAAAATTCCTTTACAGGATCAGTGAAAGGTGGGAAGGAAAATATTCCAACAAAAAAAGGAAAAATTATTATAATAAAGAAGTGAATAAAAGAAAAGCTCCAACGGATAAGGACTCAAAAGAAGAAAAAAAAAAAGAAGAGATGAAGAGAAAAGCTCAAGAAAAAAAAAGGGGAAAACGTTTAAAATGAAAATTCAAAAGAAGATGAAAGGTGGGAGAACAATGAAGAAGATCTGACGTCAAAGGCGTACCAATCATTAAGAGCACAAACTCTGTGTGACACTCAAGGAGGAATTAAGTCACTTTTATCTCAAATAAATACCCTACCCGTCCCTAAGCCTACGTTACAAGCCAATGACAAGCCCTACATGATCTCATTCCAAATGTTCTCACATTAGTGGAGATTTACATTAGGGTCAAGCATATGGTATCACAGTTGTGTACATTGAACATTCTTGTGAGTGTGAGTGCACTTTGAAAAATGTCCTATAATGAAATGTTTCAAATGCGTGTGAAATAGGACTAACCTTTGTCGTGAGGGCACTTGAAACATGAGGATTGATACAATTCAAAATCTGTTTGAAACAAGATGAACGGATCTTGTTAATCCTTAAGTATATTTGAGGTACCACTTGAAGCTGTAGGAATTACCTTAATTCAATCTTTAAAAAAAAAAGGAAAAAAAAAAAGAATGGGAGATTTACCTACAATCCTAACTGTTGGTACCAATCGTGGTGAAAATTTGACTATCTCCTCACATTTTTTTATTTTTGAAAAAAAAAAAAAAAATTGTCTTTTGAGCTGTTCATTATAAAAGGTGTCATTAAGTTAATCTTATATGTGTGAGACGCCTATTTTACTTCATTGGATTGTCCATCCCCAAAATGTGATATGTCTTGTTTTAGGCTTTGAATATAGCAAAGGATACCATTTGCATATTCCATCATGTTCATATTGTGCATTTTCTACTGATAATTTTTCAGATTCTTTGCAGCACTCATCATCCACAAGAGGGGAACTACGTTTGACCTGATTCCTGCTTCAATGGGATACGTAGGCGCCACAAGGGCTCGGTCATATACCCAGTAAGATTTCCATTTCTCTTCATAATAGAAACTGGGACAGAATTTTTGAGAGGATCTCAAAAATTCATTTGAAGTTGGACTATTTTCGAGCTTCCACCTCGTTACAGTTGGAATATTATCGAGCCATCCACCTCGTTACAGTTGGAATATTATCGAGCATCCACCTCGTTACAGTTGGAATATTATCGAGCCATCCACGTCGTTACAGTTGGACTATTATCGAGCCATCCACCTCGTTACAGTTGGACTATTATCGAGTCATGCACCTCGTTACAGATGGAATAAAATCATGCATTGAGAGAAAATTCATGCATTGCGAGAAGATTTCATACCTCGCAGAAAGTTTACATATCGCAAGAAGATTTCATACCTTGCGGAATTTATGCATTGCGGGAAGATATTCATGCCCCGCAGAAGATCATGCATCGAGAGAAAATTTATGCATCACTAGTTAATTCATGCATCAAAAGTTAATTCATGCATCGCGAGAAGATTTCATACCTCGCAGAAAATTCCATGCATCGCGAGAAGATTCCATACCTCGCAGAAAATCCATGCATCACTAGTTAATTCATGCATCGAGAGTTAATATTCATGCATCGAGAGTTAATATTCATGCATCGAGAGTCAATTCATGCATCACTAGTTAATATTCATGCATCGAGAGTCAATTCAT
>NC_028643.1:73770877-73772191 GCF_001406875.1 Solanum pennellii | reverse complement strand
TGTTGACACCCAATTTTGGCCTAACATTTTAAAAATTCGTGATTTTTGAGCTTTATTTATTTAATAGCAAATTTTGGTCCGATGATTTTAAAATTCATACATTTAGAGTCAAATACAAAAAAAAATAAATTGCCTTTCCCACATTGTCACTCAAACAATTTTCAATTTTGCAATAGTCCCACATCGGTATTTTATCCTTTTTGAGGATTTTTGGGTTTCTATATAAACCCACTTCATTCAATATCTTAAAAGAGGATTTGGAGGGGAAAACAAAAGAATGCTCATAAAATTTTGAGAATTCTTGGTTCCCATAGTTCAAAAATTTTAAAATGTTTTTGTGGTTTTTCGAGTTGAGGAGGTGGAGTCGTCTCTTTCAAACTCGGAGTTCCGGTTCGCTGTCCAGAACCAGGTAAATTTTTTTTCTTAGCCTTGTTTTATTTAATTTCCAGCTCTTTTATGTTTTCTGTTTATTATATGTAGCTTGTTTTGTTTTTTAGTTTAATGTAGTTCTAAAAGTCAATTAATATTTGTGTTTATTGTAGTTTAAATATTAGCATTATTTTACGATTCGATGTTTATTTATTTATTATTACTATTATTTTAAAATTGTTAGTCAACTATTTGCTATCTTAACTTTTCAGGGTTTTGTTATTATTCTATTTTAATGTTATTTTTAATTTTTATATATTTCGTTATTGTTGTTTCCATTTCTAATTATGTTATTTTAGTTTGGTTGTTGTTTTCCATATTCTCTTGTGATAAGTTTGTTATGTTTTGTTGATGTTTAGTTTATATATTTTATATGTTGAAAAGGGCCAATGAGAAAACTCTCCGTTGGTTTTGGAGGCCTCCCCATTTTAAAAAGACGGAATTCTAATTTAAGTTTACATATTTTAGTTGTTGAAATGGCCAATGAAAAATCTATCCGTCGGATTTAGAGGCCTCCCCAATATTAAAAGACGGAAATATTTAGTTTAAGTTCATATAAATTGTTTTGTTAAAATTGTTGAAAATGGCCGATGAAGAAACGATTTCCAAGGCCTCCCATGTTAATAAATCGTATTTTTATTTTTAAGTTATTCATGTTTATTTATATTAATTTGGTACTAACTCTTTTACTAAGTGTTTACAGGTACCCGGAGGTGCTTCTCCTTGAAGCCATTCGAAAAGCTCAAATTATATTTCATTTCGTTATTTTGTAAATATTGACGTTAGGCAAACCTTAGGCCGATTATTATTTTATTTTATTGTGTATATTGCATGTTTATTATATTTGTACATTATTTTATATTCTTCCTCAATTTGAAAAAAAAA
>NC_028643.1:73746467-73770362 GCF_001406875.1 Solanum pennellii | reverse complement strand
AGTTTATATATTTTATATGTTGAAAAGGGCCAATGAGAAAACTCTCCGTTGGTTTTGGAGGCCTCCCCATTTTAAAAAGACGGAATTCTAATTTAAGTTTACATATTTTAGTTGTTGAAATGGCCAATGAAAAATCTATCCGTCGGATTTAGAGGCCTCCCCAATATTAAAAGACGGAAATATTTAGTTTAAGTTCATATAAATTGTTTTGTTAAAATTGTTGAAAATGGCCGATGAAGAAACGATTTCCAAGGCCTCCCATGTTAATAAATCGTATTTTTATTTTTAAGTTATTCATGTTTATTTATATTAATTTGGTACTAACTCTTTTACTAAGTGTTTACAGGTACCCGGAGGTGCTTCTCCTTGAAGCCATTCGAAAAGCTCAAATTATATTTCATTTCGTTATTTTGTAAATATTGACGTTAGGCAAACCTTAGGCCGATTATTATTTTATTTTATTGTGTATATTGCATGTTTATTATATTTGTACATTATTTTATATTCTTCCTCAATTTGAAAAAAAAAATGAATTCAGTCGGGAACCACAATTGTGGATTCCGAAGGGTGCCTAACCCCTTCCCTTCGGAATAACTTGAACCCCTTACCTAGAATCAATTTGGTTTCGTAATTAACAATTGGTTTCCTAGTTTTCCTAAAATTAGGTGGCGACTCTTTTTTAAAACTCGTTTATTTTTAAAACTTAGTTAAAATTGAATCAATTATTCATTTTCGAGTTGCCGCGACGTTTCGCCCTATTTCAACAGAGTAGAGATGTAAACAACATTATCCAAGGTAATGTATTGAAAATAATGGTGAAGATTATATCAACTTGATTATTATAAATAATATTATTAATATGTGAAATAGAAGACATTAAACAAGTATCAAAAGTTTAAAGTAAGTGACACCAAGAAAAAAGAAAATGACATTTACAAAATTTTGATTACGGAAGTCGGGAAGCATCATATTTGTCTATCCACTCACACCATAATATATATTGTACATATGATTACCGGGAAACCTCATACTTGTCTATCCATTTACACCACAATATATATTGTAGATATGATAAGCATTATACTTGTCTATCCATTTACTTCACAATATATATAGTAGATATTACCCAAAATATGATTCCCACACGAAAGAGTTAAAGAAATTCAAAACTTTATCTAAGCATAGAAATCTAATTAAAACTTAGAAATTTGATATAACTTTATGAACAGTTCAAATCAATAAAAAAAAATTTATACCCACTATGAATAAAAAAAATTTTATATCCACTATGAATGTAATTTTCTTTTTAATCTTGAAAAGTAATATTCTCGAGAGTTTTTGCAGTTATATTAACAAAATATTTCTATTATAAATTATTTTAAAATATAATCAGATCTAACTGATAATGTAAAAAAGAAAATAAAAAAAATTACAGAGTTTCCTGTTTTACTTTGCACAAATTGGTTTTTATGATATGTATCAAAACTTACCCTTGCTGTAAAGCAAACCTTCTTTTGAAAGCTTGTGTTCTTGGACTTTCTAGGTTGTTGAACCCAATACCATTAATTCTTGTGGGACAGGTGTGGATTTAAGACTATGCGACGTAAGGTAGAATAATTTTTTAAAAGCTGATGTAAGGTGCAGGTCTATACGAATTTTATACAAATTTAAACAAAACACAAGCCAAGAGAACTTCAACTCCAATTACATATTGATGAATATTGAATGTTACTATTGTGGATAAGAGTTGAAATATAAGTTTAACTCCAATTCAAGCCTCAACCCGTTCTGCCCCATTGTCATTCCTATATTTAGAATGGTTCTCTTTTATCCCAGCTAACGTGATATCTTCAGCCAAACCTCCACATAATAGTATGATCACATACTTGAAACAGGCTACAGTGTGGTCAATAAGCCTTGATGCCAAACAACACTGATCTAATCAACTCTATTCTGTCTGTACATCCAGCAAATGATTCTGGCACTAATTTTATCCGCCAAAGATTGACACCGATCAATAGTGAGTCTTTTAGTGGAAAATGACAAATCTATAGTACACTTTGAAAGATAGTTCACCCACATCATAGTCCAGTATAACGATATGATTGTAACTTGAGTAGATTTGTTCACTCCATCAAAGTACTAAACTCGACTCTTAAGAATGTTAGCTTTAGTAGAGTTGTTCACTCTACCAAACCATTGATCGTTTGTATCAATATAATTTGTCTGTTTATCTGGAGGAAATTTGCTACTCCAGCATCTAAGTTACAAAGTACACATCTCAGAGCAAGCTATCGAGAAAAATCGGTTTTTGATTACTAATAAGCTCACAACATGTAACAATTACAGTGAATATCCACCACTCCGGACCGATATCACGCCAGAAAAAATATAAATACACAGAGAAAAAGGATCACAACAACAAAAATTTTGATCATGAGGTACCTGTTTGATGATATTCGATTCAAGTACTTTAGCAAAGCACCTTGTGCACCTTCAACATTTGTCAATGACTCATCAACGTTATCGTCGATTCTTATAGCAAGCTCACCTTGTTGTGCAACCATCGTAGCTAGATGTGTGAATATTCCGCCCAATTCTGAAATAGTCGATTCAACATTTTGAAGAGCAGTTGCTCTACTCTGAGAGTAACTTTCTTGTCTCGGAACCTGATCTTGTAACATTGACATTTCCAATTCGTTAGACGGAGGATTGTCTGAAGCCAATCTCCGTCTTAATTGGTTGCTTCCCTGAGCATCTATTGCCGTTAATGATTGAGAAGTTGACCAAGGAGGTGGCTCTGCTATAGTCTTTGGAGGTTGTTTCAAAGGATTTTCTCTAGAGAGATTTGTAGAGAATATCTGTTTTCGATCTTCGTGAGCTTTCATATTCTTCGTTCTTATTGTAAGTGCCTCTTGGAATGATTTTGTAGCTACCATAAGTCTCGTCTTCAGATCATCACAAATCGCAGTACAATGAACAATTGTATCTTTCGAATGAGTTCCATCAGCTACATCCATGTCTTGAAGGGCTTGTAAATCAGAAACTCCAACATTGAGTGATGTGATATCATTTTTTATGAAAGTTGTCAATTCCTGAATTTCCTTGCTTGGATCGTCGAAAATTGATGATCGTTTTGCCAATTTAGCTAGCCTATCGATTTTCTGAAAGGTTTGATGGATTGTCAATCCGATTCTCGAAGCCTTCTTGTTGAATTCAGATCGATCTGGAATTGGTAGTAGCTTTGTGGTAGAAGAGGCAGAATTCTGCTGTGATTCATGATCTGATCCGGTAGTTCCTGCGATTTTCTTCAATGTTTTGGACAAAGACGCGAACTCGGAAGTTCGATCTCGATACGTCCAAGCTCCGGAAGAAGCCATTGGCAAATGGGGAAAAAAAAGTTGTAAGGTTTGTTGTTCTTTTCAACTTTCTGTGCTTAGCCTTCTGCATCTGGTTAGAGTTTCCTCATGTTTTGGTGGCTAGAAACAAGGGTGACTTATTAAAATTAAGCATAATACATATATTGGATAATAAATTTGGATTCAAATTTTAATTTTGACTTCTAATTTTCATAATGCGCAAACAGACACTTTAACTATTCAACTTTTAAATAAATAAACACATGAGTCCTACATGGAACAATACACGTAAGACACCACATAGGACAAAAAATGACACGTAGAATGTCATGTAGGACATATGTGTCTATTTGTTCGACTTTATACAAGTTTAAGTGCCTACTTGTGCACATCCAAAGTTAAAGGACATATATATGATTTGAAGCCAACTTAAAGAGTATATTATATAGTATGCTCTAAAATTACATGGATAAACTACATAGACTAAATTTTAGTTTGAGACATTTTTGGTAGAAAATTTACAAAATGATGATAGTTTAATGAGGTAAGCGTTAAAAATATACTTAAATTGTTTTTATTTTTATTTTTTTTTACTTCCATACTTAAATGCGAGAAATGACAATTAAACTTTCAAACTATTAGAAATGGTATATAAATACCGTTATTTGTATAATAGTATGAGTATATATGAATCATTTTTAATACCAACTTTTATAGTAAGGTATATCAGCTCTAAATGATAAAATTGAGGAATATATCAAGACTTTTTCCCTTTTATCTTTATGACCTTGTGATAACTCAGCTAACTCTTTACTCGTTTCTTTCTTTCAACTTGATGAATTTCAAATCGGAGGAATCTTTTTTTTAATCAGCTATTCTCATTATTTCTAATTAGTTGTTTACTTTTGAATTGATACACTTATTAAGAAAACAATAATTGATATAGTGAGTTCACCATTTTTCACCTATTAATTATGAAGTAAATGAATCAAAAACTTGAGATTTTTAAAAAGTTCTATCTTTTTCAAAACAATAAATTAAGAGTAAATAAATTTAAAAAATATCTTTTTTTAATTTGTTATAATGGTAAATAATTAAAAAAAAATTAAAAAATTAAACAAGTAATTAAGAATCGATGGAGTTTAGTTTATAAACATAGTGACAATAATGGAGAACGAGACGTTCTTTTTCTTTTTCTTTTTCATAAATGAAATGTCTTGAAGATACACATTTTTAAAGAATGTGATGATTCTTTTAAAGAAAAAATCAATTCCCTTCCATCTAATATTTAGAAATCTAGAAAATGATATAAATAGTCTCTTAATTATAGGAATAAAAATAGTCTCTAAATTATCTTACTGGATTTAGTTATTTAATTATTTAAAAAATTATTAGTGTTGGTCTCTTAATTATGCATTTATTGTTTTTAGTCTCTTAACTATGCATTTACTGATTTAATTTAAGTATTCAAAAATTTATTAGATTTGATTTTTGTCTATTTTTTTAATACAAATAACTTAGGTTTATATTAACAAAACTCTTCATTAAATTAAATCTTCAACTCATTTTAAAGTTATTTTTCTATTTCCTTCATTTTTGTCACGCTTCAAACCTACACCCTTTGCGAGATTGACACTCGAAAATTATTGATGGCCACAAGCGAGCTCTGAACCTGACAAACTAAGCAGCGAAATACTTTACTCAACAAGATAAACTCATGAAAATACATAGCAAAGGAACAATTTATTTTAGTCTCTCAAAATGGCACATCGTATAAATATTCAAATGGAATCAATTTGATAGAATTAAAACCAAGAAATTTAATATGAGAATCTCAACCAAACTGAAAATAGATGCGAAGATTAATTGTCAATTTAAACAATTAAGAAATAATTAGTTTTTTTTTATTTTGTTCTTAATAATTATTTCATTTTGTTTAGTTGAAAAATTATGTAAACTTTTAATATTCTTGATATAGTAGGGTTATATTAATCAAATTATACTTTGTATTAAATTTTCTTTTGAGGGAAATACATGATTTTATCCTGACAAACAATTCTGGACGGAGGGAGTACTAGAAAATAGTAATTAGTTTTTAATATATTGTTTTGTTGCACAATTATAATTATAAGGTTAAACTATTAAATAAGAGATTTTATATATGATTTCAAATTAAATAATTAAAATATATATTATCTTCTGAAAATATTTTCGTCAATAAACATATGTTCTTAATTAATATTGCAATAAATAATTTATGTTTTTTAAATAGAGTATATATTAATCAAATTAATAATAAAAGTTAAAAGTACGAAATTTCTACATGCATTATAAAATACATGTTAGACAAAAAGATTATATTATAAATATAATGTCATAAATTATGAAAATATTTGACAAAGAAATAAGTTATTAAGTCTAACTAAAAAAATAAATGACTTACATTGTGAAATATCAAGTCAATTCTACAAAAACAAATGAGATTGAAAATATAGCAAAAGTTTAAAATTCAAAATAAAAATCCTAACGTAATACTCTTATGTCAAATTTCAACTTAACCTATATAAATATGATTTAAAAGAAAAGAAAAACATAAATCTATAATCTTATTCAACAAGAAACTCTACTTCAATTTAAAAATTAAAGCACATCCGATTCATGAACAGAGGATTCATAAACAGACAGGCTTGACATTCCTTAGAAAGCGGAAAAGAGAGGATTTGCAAGAAAAAGTCGAATTATTAACAAAATTATGTTAATGAAAAACAAAGACGGAATAAATAAATGAAATAGATAACACGAAAAATAGCATAAAAATATAGAATGAGAATGACAAGAAAATGAAATATAATAATAAATAATAAATAATAGATGATGAAAAATAAAAATAAAAAGAATTTAAAATAATAGAAACAAATAAAATTATAACAAAAAATTTAAAATAGAGATAAAAAGAAGAAATTGAAAAAGTATACATCTTATAATTATTCCATGTAATCAGTAATTCAAGCTATCAATATTGAGTTCCATGTAGGCATTACCAAGTTGTAAGTATTTGTTTGATAATTGTGGTGTTTGGGTCAACATACACGTTTCAACTAATTTTATCGAATACCTGATACCTCCTACCGATAAACGGTAACTCTATGATTACCGAGATTTAAATTTAATTTCTCGATAACAAAATAAGCTCTCCATATGAAATATTAGTAGAAAAAGTCCATTGTAGATGCCATGATTTTACTGCATTACTCTCTTCTAACAATGGGAGGCAGAGGATGAGGTTTGCTCTTGCTTGCACTCAGATGATCTATGGTGCTCCTTAAAATGAATGGTTTTGCTTGAGAAAACGACACAAAGGTTAGATAAAAACAACTTGTACAGTATAAATATTCGAGGATTAGCTGATTCGTGTGGTGTACAATGCACATCGAATAAAAATTCAGGCAAATGCAAAGTTTCAAGAACTCGAGATTAATAACTACTTATCATGGTATGTAAGTAAACCTACATTTAACTGTGTGATGTTACATTATTGATTTCCTAGTATCTAAGTAGACCATAAGTCCACCTTCTATTCAACATCAGAGCTGAGACTCCCAAAAATGCAGAAATAAAGCTGATTCCCATACTAACATAAAATTCTGGAGTTATAAACTCGTCCTCATCACTCAACGTTGAAACTCGAGGAAGTTCCTCCAGAGAGCAAGCTTCTGTTAGTGGAGAGCCGCAAAGACCATGATTTCCAATGTAGGATCTGTTGTTGAAAGTCAGTAACTGTTCGCCTAAAGGGATTCGACCAGACAAGTTGTTGTAAGACAAGTTCAAGACTCCCAAGTGACTTAACTGTGAAAGGCTAGCAGGAATTTCCCCTGTAAGATCATTTGTGCTTAAGTCTAGGAAATTCAGTGCCTTCATTTCACCAATCCTCAGAGGGATGCTGCCGGTTAAGGTGTTGCTCGACAGGTTCAAACCGTGCAAACCTACAAGAGATGTAATTTCAATAGGGATTTCTCCCACCATGTTGTTGCTTGAAAGATCGAGGCTCTTTACCATACCAAGTATGCTGCTGTATTCAAATTGTCGTCCCTTCCACATCAAAGCTGTAGTCTCGTCGTATGAGGCATTTATTTTGACATTACCTTCATCATCGACTTGAAAATACCAACTCTTGATTTGTTGCATTGTGCTCTCTTCTTCGGTCATTGCAGTGAGGCTGTTGATACATTTTGGTATGATCCCGGATATCTTATTTTCAGATAAGTCCAAGATTTGAAGTTCTTTTAGCTGGCATATGGTTGAAGGTATGCTTCCACTAAACCTGTTGGATTTTAAGATAACAATAATGATATTAGATATGTTATTCCCAATCCATGCTGGAATTTCACCAGACAAGTTATTAGACCGAACGTCTATAACCCTTAACTTCTTGCAATTTGCCAGGGACTGAGGTAGTTCTCCTGTCAAATGATTATTTTGAAGATGCAGCATTCCCATTGTCTGCAATGATCCTATCGAATCAGGTATCTCCCCGAAGAAGTTATTAGTCCCTAAGTTAAGATGCACGATACTTCTAAGCGTCCAGCAGTGAGGAAGCTCTCCGGACAACCTGTTGTCTGAGAGATCAACATATCCCAAGTAATCAAAATTGTCACAAATGAAGGAGATGGTACCGGAAAACATGTTGTTGGAGAGATCAACTGTTATAACACTGGTAGGAAATCTTGGTATTGGACCGGTGAATTTGTTTGTAGCTAAATCTATGCAAAGAAGATCACTCATCTTCTTTGAGAGATCGGGTACATTTCCTTCTATATCATTGTAAGAAAGGTTTAAGAAGGTCAATCCAGGCAACTGCTCCCAGAACCAACTAGGAACGTCTCTCGAAAGTCCAGAAACTGAGAAATCAAGCTCGGAAATGTCGTTTTGATTCCTCAGCCAGTTTGGGAATTGAGGACCCAATTTGCAGTGGGTAAAACGAATGAGATCCAGCTGAAAAGGCGGGAGCCAATCTGAACTGACTCGAATATGTAGTTGAGTGTTATAAGAGAGGTCTAGCTCACGTAATTGTGAGAGCTTGAACAAATGAGCTTCAGATATTGTGCCTTCAAGCTGATTGAAGTCAAGGTACAACTTCTCAAGTTTGGAAAGACGTCCAATACTCTCCGTTACACCAGTTAACTGATTATGAGAAAGATGCAATTCCCTCAACGACGATAACAGAAAAAGATCAGGGACTGATCCTGTGATTCTGTTCCAAGATAAATCCAGAAGAACAAGACTTGGTAGTTCTCCCACAGCTCCCGGGATGGATTCATTCAACTTATTATGTCCGAGCCTCAGTTCTCTCAAAGATGCAAACTTTGCTACAATAGCAGTCAGTGAACCACCAATGTGATTCTCTTCTAGGTTCAGGTACTCGAGAGAATGTGACACGCATAACAAGTTATTCATTATCTCAGGTAGCTGCCCATCTAGATTGTTGGAAGACAGTCGCAAGAACTTCAAATTACTACTGTTACCAAGACATCTAGGGAAGCCACCTCCAAGCGCATTCCGAGACAGATCAAGGTGTTTTAAGGATTTCATATTCCAAAAAGCATCAGGAATTTGACCAGATAAAGTATTACCAGAGAGATCAAGGTGAGTCAGATTACTCAGCTTAAACAGCCAGGTATATACAGAATTATTCAGATTATTAACGTAACGTATGGCAAAATATCTCAATTGATGAAGACTCGAAATCCACTCAAGGTTATTCACAGATAGGAAATCATTATAGCTCAAATCAAGGGTGTTTAAGCTAGAAAGATCGCCAAGATTAGGAACTGTCGTAAAATCATCACCAATACAAGATAAGT
This sequence comes from Solanum pennellii, assembly GCF_001406875.1. Taxonomy (NCBI): domain Eukaryota; kingdom Viridiplantae; phylum Streptophyta; class Magnoliopsida; order Solanales; family Solanaceae; genus Solanum; species Solanum pennellii. The sequence continues at coordinate 73,761,142 of NC_028643.1, read as the reverse complement.
TGAGGTATTCCAACTTACTCAGAGTACCAAGAAAGTCCGGTATACCTCCTGAAATTCGATTGTAACTAAGATCCAAATACTTTAACTGCTTCAAGTCTTGTAAGGCAGGACTTATCTTACCTATCAACGGCGCAATGGAAGCAGATGCATTAGGACCAGAAGGACCACGAAGGTCGAGTCTAATGACATTTCTGGTTTGATTGTCACACTGGACACCTCTCCATGTGCAACAATCTTGATTAAATCCTTCATTTCCCCATGAAGAAAGACGTCCACGGACATCTAACAACTCCCGTTTGAAACTGAGAAGAGCTGCTAATTCCGTTTGAAGGCAATTGATATTCCCATCAGCAACTCCTGAACTGAACACAACACCACTGGTAACTGACAGCGCGACAAAAATGTCAAACACAATAAGCTGTTGAATGAATTTTTTAGATACACTCATCTTCAGAATATTGATCAAAGTACAGACAAAGATCAAATGAAAAATCTGAAAATCTAACAACTGTATACCTGCTCTATGAATTAGATTATTATTTTATCATCTGTAACAACTAACGTGTGAATATAGAGAGAAAGAACATAGACTAAAATATTCTCTCTATTATTTGGCCATGATTAGATGACTTCTTGGGACATGAATTAGTTTAATAGTCTTCTTAATTGGCACGTTTTGCATTACTCTTTCGTTTCATTTGTCTGATTTTAACTTGTTACGAAATTTAAAAAATTAAAATAATTTTTAAATCTTGTAATGTTAAATTAAAGATATGTAGAATTCACATAGAATTCGAAATTTAATGTATCGTTTTACATTTTGTTCTTTAACGAGTGTGTCAAATCTATATGAACAAGTAAAAATGGACGGAAGGATTATTAAAGTAAGGAAGATTTTCAGGAAATGGACAATTTTGTTGTCAATTTTCTTCAGGTTTGTGTTGTTAGTTAACAAATCTAGAACAAAATATTATCAGTTCTTTTATCAGTCAAAAAGTAGCAACTCAAATTTACACGGCAAAATTTATAAATAAAGACTAAATAATTAAAAAAGGCTAAGTTATTTTTCTGAATCTGAAATTTAACTCATTTTCAAATATATCCTTTTTTTACTTTAAAAAAAGGGAAAAAAAATAAACATTTTCTCCGTCCGGAATTATTTGTCATCGAAAGTCAATTCACTAATTTTTAAAGGTAAATTAGATCACATTAATTTGATATTTTAAATCAAAAAATTAGATTTTCTTAAACTATATGAAAAGTACAATAAATTACAATTTTTTGCATATTAATATGTTGAAATTTTTTTTTGCATATTACTATGTTGAAAAAATACATGTTAAAATATTAGTCAAAATTTTTATAATTTTAGCTCTAAAAATAGAAATTATCACAAACAATACCTATGGAGGGAGTATTACATTCCCATCTACTCCTAGTTTTTTAAACAGAAACATTAATATCTCACAAAAATATGAGGGTAAATATTTGCATATCATTTATCATGGTTGGAATATATTTATCCTGCCTCTTAGACAATTTTTATTGGCACAAGGGTAAATGAAGAGTGAAAGAGTGAGGCATACTCTGCATTTCTGGTAAGAATGATGAAACTTGTTCAACAATCATGGTGGAAATTCAGAACTTGTTTTGTTAGGGTTTCTTCTTCATATTCTACAATAGCTGAAACTATAGCCTCCTTAGATTTGACTAATAAAGATGAACAAATTTGTAAACCGTTAACCTCGTCTGCAAAGGATGCTCTGTACAATAGGCTACTCTATTTGAATCGCTCTAAGGAATCCGTCATATCAGTACTGGAGAAATGGGATACTGAACAAAATCCCATTAAGTATGAAGAACTACTGAGTATCGTCAAACAATTTAGATCTTACCGTCGATACAATCAGGCCCTTCAGGTTTCTTTCTTTTTTACCTCTGCAATTTTGATTACTTCCTTTAGATAATGTCCGTGGTTGATTTGCTAGAACTATATTAATTGATCTGGTCTGTTTTCTGGTATTGAAGGAGAATGTTAATAGGGAAATGGAGAATAATCTCATTTTTTTTAGAAAAGGTTACTGTAATCCCATAAGTGGCTTAGTGTGTAGGTTGACCTTAGCTCGAACTAGAGAGACTGTTTCTGATAAACTCTGAACTCAAGAAAATAATAGGAGTGAAGTTATATGATAGCCATAGTACAAGGAATGATAAAATAATAATAACAGAAGTCGAATAAAGAAGAAACTAGAAAGTGTAATACTACGACTACTAGTACGGACGGATTGAGACAACACTCAACTATGTACTAACAGTCTACCCTAATCCATATAATTTTTAAGTTGAAGCTGCAACATGTTCTGTCTAATCACCTCTCCACAATCACATCTCCATAAGCTTTTTTGGTCTACCTCTACCTCTCCTGAAACCATCCATAGTCAACCTCTCATACCTCCACATTGGGACATCCATGTATGTCCTCTTCACATGTCCAGAATATCTCAGTCTGACCTACTGTATCTTGTCCTCCATAGAGGCCACTCCCCACCTTATCTTTTCTAGTATGCCCACACATCCATTATGAAATCCCTTTTAATCTTTTAGGAATTTGAAGACGCTAAGTATTGTTTCAGGTTCATGTACATATTCCTCATTATTTTAAGAGGCTAAGTATTCCTTCAGCCTCTTCAGCACAAAAAAGACTATACATGAACCAGATTATTATCCTCCATATTGGTAAGCTCAAATAAAACGTGGGCTTTAATGTAAAAAGGTGCAGTGGAGAAATAATACAGATATACATGCTTAGTCCAAGATTAATAATAATAAGCATGAATTGTTTAGTGAAACATCAATTGCTTAGTGTCACCTCTTCAGGAAACACTCATTTGTATGGATAAGTTTGTCTTGGAGCGTTGATGACAACACTGAAGCACATTAAGATGTTTCAAGCCTTACTTCAGGGCTTAAGTGTGCCTTTGCAAACACTATTTCTGATTAACTCCTCTGTACAACCCGACTTTGTGACAGATACCTTGTAACTTGCATATTCTACAAATATTTCAACTGTATGAGTTTAATGTTGATTTAACAAGAGCAATCCCTAAACTCGCCTGGATCATGAAGTCTGTATTAATCAGTCCTTTTTTTGATTGTGATACTAGCCTTTGTGGAACCAAGGAAAAAAGACAAGGTTGCGTACTTAACTTTTCTTTCCTCACTTATGTATTGGTTGAGTTTACAAAATAGCAATTTCTGCTTCTTATACAATCACAGATTTTTGAGTGGATGAAGAAGTCCAAGAATTTTGATATATCGCCTAGAGATTTTGCAGTCGAACTGGATTTAGTATCAAAAGCCCATGGTCTGGAAGCTGCAGAGACATATTTCACTAGCATTCCAGATGATTCAAGAACCTACCAGGTATATGGTGCTCTCTTGAATTGCTATGCTGATGCAAATGTCTTTAAAAAAGCAGAAGATACCATGCAAAAGCTGAAGGAGTTGGGCTATGCTGGCACACTGGCGTACAATGTTATGACGACCCTTTATGCTAAATTGGGATATCTTGAGAAGCTACAATCACTTGTGCTAGAGATGGAAGACAATGGAATTTTTGGTGATTTGATTTCCTACAATATCCTCTTAAATGTATATGCATCTATTCCCAATGTTTCGGAGATGGAGAAGGTTCTGATGAAATTGGAAGCTGATCCTCTGCTGATTGATTGGAGTTCTTACGCAATTGTTGCAAAGGGGTACCTGAAAGCTGGTAATAGAGAAAAGGCTAACGAGTCATTGAAGAAATGCGAGCATAGACTCATGGGGAAAAGGGAAAAGCTTGGTATTGACATGCTCATTACTCTCTATACCAGTATGGGAAACAAAGATGATGTCTATCGTATATGGAATAAATACAAGCAAAAAGTTAAGCGTCACAATTCAAGTTATCATTGTATGATACGTGGACTGGAAAAGTTGGATGCTCTTGATGGAGCAGAGGAGATATTTGCTGAGTGGGAAACAAACAGGGTACAGTTTGACATTCGAATTCCAAACTTGCTCATAAGTGCTTACTGCAAGAAGGGTCATATGGAAAAGGCTATATCAATCATAGAGCAACTCGAGGAGAGTGGGAAGTATCCCAATGGGAGCACATGGAATCGTCTAGCACTCGGTTATTGTGTACAAAATGACATGGACAAGGCAGTGGATACGATGAAGAAAGCAATCTTGGCTAGTCAGCCAGGGTGGAAGCCTCATTTTCAGAGTCTGGCTTTCTGTGTAAAGTATTTGCAATCAATAGGAGATACTCAAGGAGAAGAAGAGCTTAAAGATTTACTTAGAGTACGAGGTCTCTGCTCGAAAGAATTCGAGAGGAGTTTAGATAAGTATATTGAAATCGGATATCGCAAGTCTGAGGCTCTTAATGAAACAGACAATGAGGAGATTTGTTGACAATAGTAGGAAAAAACTATGTCACTGGATAGTGGATTATATGATTTTTCTAATTTTTTCTCATGATCACTAATCAAAACTTTCTACTGCCTTTCAATTGCTGAATCTAAAAGAATGATCTCTGGCTCTGTTGTTTAGTTGCAGACTTTGACAGGTAGAAGTAGCGTTCATTGGTCACTTTTCGGTCCTGTTTTTGGAAAATAGGCAATTTTCATGGAGTTCAAATTTCCGTTGGTAGAACTCCATTCACTTGTAGAATTTGAAACTCTGGAACAGTGATTCTTTTTACAAGTTTCCTTAGTTACTTCTATTGTAACTTTGGCATAATACATATATTGGATTCTAAAGTTGGCTTCAAATTTTAACTTTGACCTCAACTTTCATAATGCACAAACAGACACTTTAACTATCCAACTTTTAAATAAATAAACACATGAGTCCTACATGACACAATGCACGTAGAACAAAAAATGATATGTAGGATGACATGTAGGACAGTTGTGTCTATTGCATGTAGGACACCACGTAGGACAAAAAATGATATGTAGGATGACATGTAGGACAGATGTGTCTATTTGTTCAACTTTATACATGTTTAAGTGTTTATTTGCGCACATCCAAAATTGAAAGATATAAATGTGATTTGAAGTCAAGTTAAAGGACACAATTATATATTTTGCTTTTTTTTTTCTTTTGAAAAATGACACCAAAAAAAGGAGACAGAAGGAATAATAATTGCTTTCTTTAATTTTTTGTAGGTAAAACTTCAATTCACCTGTAGAATTTGAAACTCCGCGATAGTGATTCTTTTTACAAGTTCCCTTAGTTACTTTTACAAAGTTGTAACTTTTCCTTTTTTTGCTGAGAAGTGATGCCAGAAAAATGAGAAAGAAGTTATCTTTTACTACTCCTGTGTTCCTATTTATATGTCGTTTTTATTATCATTTCATAAATCAATGCATAAATGATATTATTCTTATTATTTTATACTTGAGAGCTATTGACCTTGAAAATATCAATTTGACCGACATATAAAAACTAAAAATTTATCAAAGATCAAGAGTCAATTAAGTCAATAAAAAATAAACAAATTTATATTTATTTATTGAAAACTTGACTTTAAAAAATCATAAAATAAAGATACAATGGTAAACTTACTTTATTTTCTTAAGAAACGTAAAATTTAAAATGATATTTTGAAATGGTGACTTGTAATAGAAATGAAGTAAGTATATTCTTCAATCATGGCACATAAATAGAGTATGAAATTATGAATAGAGATTACTCCTAGTACTCCCTCCGTCCGGTATTGTTTGTTATGATTTTTATTTTTAGAGTCAAACTATAAAAAAATTTAGTAATATTTTAAAATGTATTTTTTCATCGTATTAATATGTAAAGAATTGTAATTTATAGTACTTTTCATATAGTTTTAGAATATCTAATTTTTTTGTTTAAAATATCAAATTAATATAATCTTATTTATCTTTAAAAATTAGTCAAATTGACTTTCGATCAGCGCAACATGACAAACAATTCCGGACGAAGAGAGTAGTAATAATCAAACGCCCCTCCTAATTAATGTTTTCTAAAGAACACATAAAAATTAAAAATACCATAACTATTTTGAGACGAACAATTTAATTTATTTTTTTTGTTATCCCTAGTAAGATAAATTATAAACAAGTAAATATTTATGACTTATTTTTATTGCCACTCAAAACATAGACAACTAAAACTCACCCGGCAAAATTGACAGCCAACACTTTTTAAGTTTTTAAGTAATTAATTGAGAAATGATTCAAATATTTAATTGTTCAAAATATTTTTAAAAAAAAACATTTTTTTAAGAAAATAAAAATCAACCAAATAAATAAGCAAAAATTATATATAATGGCAAACCAATAAACTAAATTAATTGCTATAACAATCATTTGATTTAATTGTGTTCGGTAGCTAATGTTTATCAGTCACCTCTCTCCCTCAAACTCTCGCTCGCCACTCTCCTCTCTTGCTCGCTTCCTCTCATTTTTATACAAACACAAGTGTATAAAATCTATTTCTATTTGTATAAAGCGAGAGGAAATTGTATAAATACATATATTTTTGTTCCCCTCTCTCAGATCTCGCTCGCCACTCTCCTAATCTTGCTCGCCTCTCTCACTTACACAAACAGAAACGAAATGTATAAATTATATTTCTGTTTGTATAAAGCAAGAAAAAATTATATATACACATAAAAAAAAATATTTTCGTCCTATACATTTATAATTATACAATAAAAATACTCTCCTACCCAGTTTCTTTTGGCTTTCTCTTTCTCGTTTTATACAAATTCAAATTGTATATAATTTCTCTCTTCTCGTTTTATATAATTTGATTCAATTATATATTCCCTGCCCAAGTCTCTTTTGCCTTTCTCTCTTTCTCATTTTATACAAATTCAAATTGTATAATCGTTCTATACACTTACAATCATATAATTCGCTTTATACACTTCGTTTTATACAATTCTCTGCCCAAGTCTCTTTCTCTTTCTCGTTTTATACACTTCGTTTATACAATTCGCTTCAATTGTATATGTATAGCGAATTATACATTTATATGTTTGATATGGGGTGCAATTATGCAAACTTTGCTATAACATACAAATATGAATTGTATGTTTGCTATATGTGAAAGTTGCCCAATAAATTAAAGATACACTTATTTAAACAAGTACTTATCTCTTTGTTCCAATTTATACTACTCAATTTCTTGTTAGAAACGAATGACATATTTTTATATCAAATAGTAATTTTAATTTAAAAATAATTTATAATCACAATAAATAAATATCTATCATTTGTTTTAAATCATAAGTATTACAAATGGCCTTTTTTAAAAATTCTTTTTGTCAAGTCAAACTAAAATATTATTTTCAAATATTTTTTTTAAAAAAATATTAGTATTTTTTTTATTGCAAGAAGGGTTACAAGAGTGTTGTGAAGGAGTGAGGCATACTCTGCATTTCTGGTAAGAATGGTGAAACTTGTTCAACAATCATGGTGGAAATTCAGTACTTGTTTTTTTAGGGTTTCTTCTTCTTCATATTCTACAAATACTGAAACCCTAGCCTCCTTATTTTTGCCTGATAAAGATGAACAAGCGTCTCCAAAGAATGCTCTGAACAGTAAGCTACTGTATTTGACACGCTCTAAGGACTCCGTCATATCTGTACTCGACAAATGGGTTACTGAACAAAACCCCATTAGGTATGAAGACCTACAGATTATCGTCAGACAGTTTCGAGCTTACCGTCGCTACAATCATGCCCTTCAGGTCTCTGTCTTTTATATTGCTTTTTACTTCTGCAATTTGGATTATTTCCTTTACATAATTAATTTGCGAAAATCATACTAATTGAAACGAACTTCATTTTGGGGGTGGGGGTGGGGGAGTTTTTGAATTTGGTCTATTGTTCAAGTTCATCTGGTAGAATTCATTGAAGGAGAACGCCGCAAGTGGCCTGTGGGGAGGATAGTGTGTATGTAGACCTAGAGTGGTTGTTTCTAATAGATCCTCAGCTCAGGGAAAGAAGTAAACAAGGCATGACAATAATGAAATAATACGAGAATCGAAGTACAAGAAACAATAAGTGTGATAGAAGTCGAAGAAACAAGAAACTCTTAGTTGCGCGGACTCTCTACTTTTGATGCCGACCCCTCTCGGATTCTCCAAAAATACACTACTTTTGGCGAATCCAACAAGCACCCGTTGGCATTTTTGAAGAGTTCGAGCAACATAGAATTAGAAACTACAAGAATAATAGTACGACTATGAATATGGAAAGATAAGTGAGACAACACTCAACTACTTATTGACCATTGACCCTAATTGGTATCTTCCATAAGCCCCTATCCACAGATCATGTGTTTGATAAGTTGAAGTTGTGTCATGTCCTCTCTATCACCTTTTCACAATCACCTCTCCATTAGTTTCTTTGTCCAACCTCTATCAATACCTCATACCTCCACACTAGGCATTCGTGTATCTCTTTACATGGCCAAATCATCTCAGTTTTGCCTCATGTATCTTGTCTTCCACAGAGGCCACTCAGACCCAGTTCCGAATATCTTCATTTCTAATCTTATTTTTTCTAGTATGCCACACATCCAATAAGGAATCCCTTTTAATCTTTTAGGGATTCAAAGGGGCTACGTATTGCTTCAGCTTCATGTACAAATTCCTCATTATTTTAAGAGGCAAAGTTTTGTTTAGTCTCTTCAGCACAAAAAGGGCTAAGGATATGGACTGAACCATAGCATTACAAGTGAATGTTCTGGTTAACCCGCGTTAAACTGCAATATTTATCAATTAGCTTCAATCCCAAAACATCCATGAATTCATAGAATAGTTTGACTATCATCATGTTGTTTGTCAACCTTCATCAGCCTTATTCCTTAATACCAGGCTTAAGACTGAAGATGCTTTAAAGTGGATCTTACTTAATTTAAGTTTTTTGTACTGCAACAATTTGCTTAACCATTAATTTGTTAATGTTACTCTGTTTGGCCATTAATTGGATGTGATAGGGATTTAAAGACTTCTCTTTTTTACCTTTCTTTAGGATGATGCCTAGAGTTCTAAGACTCCTTTTAGTCCTTCTCTTTGAGGATATAAATTTAGGAGGGGCGGGTGGGGTGGGGAAGTGTTGCTTTCATATGTAATTTGCTAATAAATTTGTTATAGTGAGGAATTAAGACTAACGCCTAAGATTAGAGCGATCTATATTCTTAGAAGCACTTTAGCCGAAGAACTATCTATCAGTCTCTGCTATTACTATTTCTGTTAAAAATATATATTGCAAATATTTTCTTTGTTCGAATAAATACAAACACATTGTAATCAATTCGAAAGTTTAAGCTAAGAAGAGTGATTAGCTTTTGTAGAGTTGTTGGGCTTGTCTGATTTTGGACTTTTGAGTATTCTAAGAGTCGTTCCTAAAAAGTGTTATCAAAGGCAAAAAGCACAAAAACACTCTAGGTCTATGGGGGCTTTACGTGGGCTTTGATGAAAAAAGGCGCAAAGGGAGAAGAGAATACAAATATATATGTTTAGTCCAAGACTAATAATTATAAACATGAATGACAAATATATGACCAAAGAAATTGGAAAAAGTTTATGATAAAGTGAAATATCAATTATTTAGTTTCACTTCTTCACAAGAGGCTCATTGGCAACGAAATGTTTGCCTTAGAACCTTGATGACAACACTGAAGCGCACATGAAGCAAGGCGAAGCCCTCAACACATTTTGAGCCTCGCTTCAGGCCTTAAGCGCACCTTTGATAACACTATTCCTAAAATAGTCCTCTCCTTACCTGCTTTTTCTCTTATTATTCTTCCCATAGAAACAAGAGCTTCATTTGATTAGTCAACCAGGTCCTGAAGTGGATCTTTAAACTATACATGAACCAAATTATTATCCTTCATCCAACATGACCTTTCTTTTTCATCAGGGCTTAAGCGCGAAGTTCAAATAAAGTGTGGACTTCAATGTAAAAAGGCACAATGAGAAAAAATACAAAATATACATGTTTAATTAAAGACTAGTAACAAACATGAATTGTTTAGTGTCACCTCTTCAGAAATGCTCATTTATGTGGATAAGTTTGTCTTAGAACTTTGATGACTACACTGAAGTGCACATTAAGCGATGCAAAGCGCTCAACATGTTTTGAGCCTTGCTTTAAGCGATTTTGGTAACACTGTTTCTGATTAATTCCTCTGTACAACTCGACTTTGTAACAGATACCTTGTAAACTTGCATGTTCTACAAATATTTTCAACTGAATCAGTTTAATGTTGATTTAACAAGAGCATTCCATAAATTCGTCCACATCATGAAGGTGTATTAATCAGTCATATTTTCGTTCAAAATACTAGCCTTTGGGGAACCAAGGAAAAAAGACTAGGTTGCGTACTTAACTTTTCTTTTCCTAACTTATGTATTGGTTCAGTTTACAAAATAGCAATTTCTGCTTCTTATACAATCACAGGTTTTTGAGTGGATTAAGAAGTCCAAAGATTTTGATATATCGCCTAGAGATTTTGCAGTCGAACTGGATTTAGTATCAAAAGCCCATGGTCTGGAAGCCGCAGAGACATATTTCACTAGCATTCCAGATGATTTAAGAACCTACCAGGTATATGGCGCTCTCTTGAACTGCTATGCTAATGCAATGGTCTTAAAAAAAGCAGAAGATACCATGCAAAAGTTGAAGGAGTTGGCCTATGCTGGCACAGTAGCATACAATGTTATGATGACCCTTTATGCTAAATTGGGATATCTTGAGAAGCTACAGTCACTTATGCTAGAGATGGAAGACAAGGGAGTTTCTGGTGATATGATTTCCTACAGTATCCTCTTAAATGCTTATGCATCTGTTCCCGATGTTAGGGAGATGGAGAAGGTTCTGATGAAGATGGAAGCTGATCCGCTGCTGATCAATTGGAGTCCTTACACAGTTGTTGCCAAGGGATACTTGAAAGCTGGTGATATAGAAAAGGCTAATGAGTCATTGAAGAAATGTGAGTATAGACTCAAGGGGAAAAGAGAAAAGCTTGGTATTGACATGCTAATTACTCTCTATACTAGTATGGGAAACAAAGATGATGTCTATCGTATATGGAATAAATACAATAAAAAAGTTAAGCATCACAATTCAAGTTATCATTGTATGATACGTGGACTAGAAAAGTTGGATGATCTTGACGGTGCGGAGAAGATATTTGCTGAGTGGGAAACAAACAGGGTACACTTTGACATTCGAATTCCAAACTTGCTCATAAGTGCTTACTGCAAGAAGGGTCATATGGAAAAAGCAATATCACTCATAGAGCAACTCGAGGCAAGTGGGAAGCATCCCAATGGGAGCTCATGGAATCGTCTGGCACTCGGTTATTGTGTACAAAATGACATGGACAAGGCAGTGGAGACGATGAAGAAAGCAATCTTGGCTAGTAAGCCAGGGTGGAAGCCACACTTCCACAGTTTGGCTTCCTGTGTGAAGTACTTGCAATCAAAAGGAGATACTCAAGGAGAAGAAGAGCTTAAAGATTTACTTAGGGTGCGAGGTCTCTGCTCGAAAGAATTTGAGGGGGGTTTAGATAAGTATATTGAAATTGGAAATCGCAAGTCCGAGGCACTTAATGAAACAGACCTTGAGGAGACTTGTTGACACTGGATGCCGGATTATACGATTGTCTAAATTTTTTGTCATGATCACTAATCAAAACTTTCTACTGCCTTTTTATTAATTGGGGTTTTGAATTGCTGCATCTAAAAGAATGATCTCTGCCTCTGTTCTATAGTTGCAGACTTGGCCGGTAGAAGGTAGCGTTCAGTGATCACTTCTCGGTCCTATCTTTCAAAAAATAGGCAGCGTCATGATTCATGGAGTTCAAATTTTCACAGGTAAAACTTCATTCATTTATAGAATTTGAAACTCCGCGATAGTGGTTCTTTTTACAAGTTCCCTTCGTTACTTTTACAAGCTGTAACTTTTCGATAGTGGTTCTTTTTACAAGTTCCCTTCGTTACTTTTACAAGCTGTAACTTTTTTTTTTTTTGGGTGACAAGTGACACCAGAAAAGGGAGAAAAAGGGGAATGATAATTTCTTTCTTTCATTTCTATGCAATTTAAAATAAATTAATTTTCTGCAGAGATATAATACTATATATTATCTCTTTGTTGTCTTCTTTTTTCTTCTTAGTTATGAGATATGGTGTAGCTGAAGATCTTTAGGGGACAAAATCTATAAAGATAAAATGTATTGTAAGAGCAATTATTAGCCATTAACTCAAGGAAATAATTAGAGACCAAATTCAAAATTCAAAATTAAATGGGTTCGATATGTATATTCTTACATATTTTCCCATATTTAGTACTTCTCTATTTCATATTAAGTGAACTTTTCAGGGTTTTTTATTGTTCTAAATTATTGAATTGTTTAAAGTTTAAGATGAATGTTCGAAATATTTTCGATATTTATACTTTCATTTATTGCAGTTTTATTTACTAGGAGATAATAAATTGCACTACTTGCAAAATTATTTATAATTTTACAAAGGGTAATAGCAGAAATTTTGGTTTAAATTATGTGGTTTCTCAATACTTCATCATAAAAGTTCTAGATAAGTTTAATTATTTTCTCCCCATTTTGTTCTTAATAGTGAGTAATTACTTAGGAAGACTACAAAGACTTCAATTATGATCATAGTTAATGAATTTTGTACAATTTAACTTAAAACTACCATTTTTTAATGAAATGAATTACAATGATACAAATATTTATGGCTTGTTTTAAATTATAAAAAAAGTTTTAAAAATTTTATTTTTAAATTTCGTGCTCAATCAAATACCATTACACATATTGAAACAAAAGGATATATTCCTTGTGTCCAATAATATTGTCCACTATTGACTTGACACACCTCTTAAGAAACAATAAATAATAAAGTATTGCTATTATATTAATAATGCTTTGAAAAATATGTTAGATGATAAATAATGAAGTATTTAATAGTAAGAATAAAATAGGAGTAAATATCTTAAAAGATCACTAAAGTATGTGAAATTATTTCAAAACTCAACTTTGTTTTGTATCAATAAAGTCACTCAACTTATGAATTTTCTTTTATAAAATCACTCAACTTGTACTATTCTTCTAGGAAATCATTATAACCAAAAATAAAAAAAATAATTACACAACCACCCTTCAAGTTTAGTTTTGTAATACTTATTTTCATTATAGTTTATAATATTACGTTTAACTCTCTTATTTTATTTTCTTTAATAAATATTTTCTTAACCTAATAATTATTATTAACATAAAAATTTATGATTTAATTAAATTTCCATTTATCACACATTAATTAAATTGATCAACATACATGCAGTTTCTTAAGAAAAAAAAAGGTGAAAGAATACTTAAACGAAATGCATAGGTTATGAAAAGAATGTATAGATCAACTTAATGAAGCTAAATTCAGCATCAAATTTATCCATTTAATCATTATGGATGCGCGTATGTAATCATATACAAATAATTGACAAGGTATATATTAACGGAAGGAAGAAATTATATCATTCATAAAAAATTAAATAAATGTATGATAAATAGAAATTTAATTAAATCATAAATTTTTATGTTAATAATAATTAAGTAAAAAAACATTTGTTGAAGTAAATAAAATAAGAGAGTTAAAGCATAATATTATTAAACTATAATTAAAATAGGTATTGCAAAACTAAACTTGAAGGGTGGTTTGTGTAATTATCTATTTATTTTTTGGTTATAATTATTTTTTAGAAAAATAGTTCAAGTTGAGTGATTTTATAAAAGAAAATCAATAAGTTGAATGACTTTATTGATACAAAACAAAGTTGAGTGACTTTTTGAAACAATTTCACATACTTAAATAATCTTTTAAAATATTTTTACTCAAATACAAAAAATAAATTATTTTTAAATTTTTTAAATTGAACAAATATTATTGAATGAATATTTTTAGTATAACGAACAACTATAATTAGACTGGATAGTTGCATACGGCCAGAAATGAGCATCATTGCTTATAATTGCAAGAAAAATGAGTACAAAAAGCAAGTTGGAACAAAGTATAAGAAACAAAAAAAAAAAAAAGGCAATCAAGTGAAAATTGTGATTTAGGTATGGGATTCTTTTGGACATTTCTTTTGGCTGAGCTGTAAATTGTGAATCACTAAAAAATTTTAAAAAAATATTATCTCCATCACTGTGCACAGACGCCGTCAGCATGGCTGCTTACCGTTGCCGCCGGCGCCCACCACGCACGAAATGGTGTCACCTTTAAATAATAATAAGTGGCTATTTCCTAATAAGGATGGATCCTTATTTCTCTCGACTCTTTTAGGTACGGAGTCGCCTTTGTTAGGAAGCGTTTTATTTATTGATTTGAAATTGTGAGAAATAAATTTGAATTTAGTTAGGCTCCAATTTAGATACCTGACACCGGGTGAGAACAAAAAAAAAAAAGAAGGATTAAATATTTATGGAAAAATTATTTGGATAATTATTTTTTAATAAATAATTACTGATTTTAGCATACTTTTTATTATTACTATTTATAGAAATATTATGATAAATTTATTAAAAAGGAATTATGTATGCAAATATATATATATATATATA